>NC_090249.1:29777278-30079778 GCF_037325665.1 Littorina saxatilis
AGTGGGAATGCGAATCCTATGAGGGTTATGAAATACAAGCATTTGCATTTTGCACTGCAGACATTGTTTTGTAGGTGTAAGTACAACCAGTAACAGAATCTGGTCAAGAGACTTCTACAGGGACACGTGGGTGGTTGTTTGTTTTTTTACAACAAACGTTACGTGCTGTGACAAAAAGTATTCTTGGCAAAGACTAGACTGTTTTATACACAGATTATAGAGTCCTTTGTCGTTGTAGGCGGAAGACTAAATCGAGAGCGGCATATCTACAAGGATACTGTTTTTATTTGATAACAGGCATACAACCGTTGCATGCAGTGGAGAAAATTTATCCTGGGCCAAGTCTTCTCTATAATACTATGCACATTGACGACAAGGAACTTAGTCGATAAATATCGACAGGGGGCCGACAAATGGTTTAAATGGGAAATGTGTGTATATGGGTGTGGGTTTGAAACAAACAAACAAACCAACCCATGTGAACCCCGGGCCGCAGGCCTTCGATGTAGTGATTGAAAAAAAAGGATGTTCTCAAATGGTTCAATTCTCATTTGGTCTGATTCTCAAATGGTACCGGTATACTCCCCCCCTCCCTGGCCGCAGGCCTAGGAGTAAAATTTTTATAGACACTGACCTTCTTCCCAGGGGTCATTGACCCAGTTTTAGCTATGAGAGGTGGTTCGCCCAGAGGCTGTAGAGTATACTGGGGCGGTCTCTTTGATGTCTTGAGAGGAAACTTGGCCAGGGTAGTACATGCACCAGAACTGGTGGACACCAAGGACAAACATGAAATCGAAGCAGTTTGCTTTCAGAGAGAACGGTCGTCAGCAACTCAAACTTCTCTGTTTTCTTTTTTTTTTTTAAATCTGACTTTCTTTGTGGCCCCCTGACTCCGCCCCCTCCCTCTGTAAGGACCCTCCTCCACAAGGACCGATTTTTGTCAACATTTTAAAGGTCGCTAGAGAGGGGTTCCACTGTATGACCTAACCGCTACTGGCAGACGGCCTCAATCTTCACGCGCAAAGACGAGATTAATAGGTGCTCGGTTTTGGTATTTTGAATTACATTACATTAAACCTTTGTTGGGTTTCATGGTCATGGCAACAGCCATAATAATATTACATGATGTATAATATCATATTTCAGCATATGTGAATTACATGTCATCATACTAAACTGTCATACATTTTTATTCCTACATTATTCTGATTGATCACAACCAAACCTACTATCATTGGACACATCCAAATGCAAGCGCCTGTTCTTGACAATTTCTCTCTGATCTAAATATAAAATCAGTGCAATTTCCTGGGTCGGGCTTTGCCACAGACACTCACGGTTTGGCCTGTAGGTAAAATGTACAATGTATTTTCTGATTTGTGCACAAAAGCTTTTTTTCTTTTTTCTTTTTTTTAACATAACAATGTTTAATGTCACTGTATGTTTAAAAGACCATGGTCATATTTGTAAAAAAAATGTTAAATTAGAAAATAAATAACATTTTGGTTCATGATTTTTCCTACACCTGTGCTAAAAATAAGAAATAAAAATGTCGGGTATATAAGTCACTCAAATACAGCTAGGTATGAATGGCTCGGTTTGAGTTTGTTGCAGTTGACCCTGCACAATGCGACATATCATGTTTTTGTTGAACAATTTTGACGTCACCCCTCCCATAGGGTGACGTATTTCACAACTTCCTGTGTTACACAAACTCTGTGATGACCAATTTTGACGTCACCCCTCCCATAGGGTGACGGATTTCACAACTTTCTACAGATGAACAATTTTGACGTCACCCCTCCCATAGGGTGACGGATGTCACAACTTCCTGTGTACACAAACTGATGACGTATTTCACAACAAAATGGCGCTGCCCATGGTCAACCTCGAAACTATCCGTATAGAATGGGGGCGTCCTCGCCCCCATAATAAAAAGACCTAGGCAGAAGTGACACTATTTTTTTTAAACGCACACCCATACAGGATCTCTTAAGCTTATTTCACGCCGTGGATGGTGGCACGCCTAGTTTTGTCCACCGCAGGAACAACACCCAATTCGTTCCCCCGCACGCGGAAGCAAAATTGTTATCTCGCAAAGGAATTGCCCTGTGAAGGTACGTTGTGGCAAATCACATTATTAAGTATAGATATTCTAAAGCAGAATTGCCTAGGCTATATGTATAATATGTAATTTATGTCTTGTTGTGTACTCGTGAACAGTGGCGTTCGATTTTCTGCCGAAGTCCGTGAAAATTATACAGAGAGGTCTCAATTTCGTACAAATTAACCCAGAACTACCATTTAAAGCACTATTTTAATACTCACAGTTTAATCTTCGATACCTTGCAGCCTTGTATGCGCGTTTTTGGGCACCAGCATCGTGGATAAGCTGCTCTAATCTAGCGTTATTTTGTGGTACTCGATTCTCAGTGGGTAAGGTCCCCCGCAGACACCAGATAAGGTCCCCCGCATTTTTGACCAAGCTGCGGGGGATCTTACCCCGTCAAATTTTACTGTTGATCTTTGAACCGATCGTGAGTCTAAACTAAGGTAAGCTTAAACTTAACAAGTCGCGTAAGGCGAAAATACAATATTTAGTCAAGTAGCTGTCATTTTTCAGCAAGACCGTATACTCGTAGCATCGTCAGTCCACCGCTCATGGCAAAGGCAGTGAAATTGACAAGAAGAGCGGGGTAGTAGTTGCGCTAAGAAGGATAGCACGCTTTTCTGTACCTCTCTTTGTTTTAACTTTCTGAGCGTGTTTTTAATCCAAACATATCATATCTATATGTTTTTGGAATCAGGAACCGACAAGGAATAAGATGAAAGTGTTTTTAAATTGATTTGGACAATTTAATTTTGATAATAATTTTTATATATTTAATTTTCAGAGCTTGTTTTTAATCCGAATATAACATATTTATATGTTTTTGGAATCAGCAAATGATGGAGAATAAGATAAACGTAAATTTGGATCGTTTTATAAATTTTTATTTTTTTTTACAATTTTCCGATTTTTAATGACCAAAGTCATTAATTAATTTTTAAGCCACCAAGCTGAAATGCAATACCGAACCCCGGGCTTTGTCGAAGATTACTTGACCAAAATTTGAACCAATTTGGTTGAAAAATGAGGGCGTGACAGTGCCGCCTCAACTTTCACGAAAAGCCGGATATGACGTCATCAAAGACATTTATCAAAAAAATGAAAAAAACGTTCGGGGATTTCATACCCAGGAACTCTCATGTCAAATTTCATAAAGATCGGTCCAGTAGTTTAGTCTGAATCGCTCTACACACACACACACACACACACACACACGCACGCACGCACGCACATACACCACGACCCTCGTTTCGATTCCCCCTCGATGTTAAAATATTTAGTCAAAACTTGACTAAATATAAAAATGAAGAGCAGTATCCACAAGTAGTTTGACTTTGACCAGCAAAAAGATTTAAGCCCTTCTGTTGACCGTGCTTTGTGTTATTTCATCATTTTTAACGTGGGAGACAGTATTTCTGACTTGTCTTGATGACATTTCTTCTCTTATGTAGTACACGAGAGTGTAAATGGTAAGACAACTAGCTGATCCAATGCAAAATAAAGTACCGAACAGTATGATATAAACTTCAATACTAGAAAGTCTGGTTATCTACTATTTTAAGGCATTAATTTGGAGACACCTACCATGTTGTTCGTCTTGCGGGGGAACGAATTGGGTGTTGTTCCTGCGGTGGAAAAAACTAGGCGTGCCACCATCCACGGCGTGATTTTGTCCTCACTGACTTTTTCTAGGCCTGCCTTTGAAGAATTTAGGAAAATTCGATGTAGGGTCAAGTAGTTTTCGTAAATAAATTTTAGCAAAAGAGTTTTACAAGAACAACGTGTCTATTACAGAAACGTTATCCTACTGAATGAATTTGAAAGTGCATAGTTAGCAGCAACTTTTTTTTACGCTGACTTTTTATGGCCATATTAAAAAAAACACTGGAAGAAGATAGTTCTGATGTTGCGCAGAAAGACAGCACAAACCTTTCTGGATAAAAAAGAAAACCGTGACATATGTATTAGGGGGTAACAGAGACCGGCCATGAAATGAAATAGTATCCTCTTCTTTTTCATTCTAACCAGTCTTATCGGTGTGGTGACAAACTACAAAAACGGATTTTTTCTGGGTAAAATTTCCACCGCTGAATGCGTATCATGAGGTGACATAAACCTATGAAATAAAATATCGCCAAACTTCCATTTCTATTCTCGTTCAGTACAGCGGTTTGTTTGTTTGTTTGTTTGTTTGCTTAACGCCCAGCCGACCACGAAGGGCCATATCAGGGCGGTGCTGCTTTGACATATAACGTGCGCCACACACAAGACAGAAGTCGCAGCACAGGCTTCATGTCTCACCCAGTCACATTATTCTGACACCGGACCAACCAGTCCTAGCACTAACCCCATAATGCCAGACGCCAGGCGGAGCAGCCACTAGATTGCCAATTTTAGAGTCTTAGGTATGACCCGGCCGGGGTTCGAACCCACGACCTCCCGATCTCAGGGCGGACGCCTTACCACTAGGCCAACCGTGCCGGTTTCAGTACAGCGGAACTCCCTGTTTAAGAACCCTCATTTTGGAGACTTTTTCCTTTTTATGACCTTGTTCTCTCAGATTTTATCCTCTTAAAACCTGTAAATTTACCTCCAATTTTAACTCCCCTTAAAGGGGGAGGAGGGTGTTACCAATGTATAAAATAGAAGACAAAGCCAAAAATAAAAGGACACACATATAATTATATCCTCAGAACAGATTGGATTTATATAGGACGGTGTGGTTAGCGCGCATACGCCAAGTCTGAATCACTATTTGTTCTCAAAATGGCGACGACACCCGACCATTCACGAATTCTTTTGACTAGAGTGACAACACTGGCTGGCCTCCCTCGGGTTGCGGTTTCGTGGGGAATCTTGTTCGTGTTTTGAATGACATAGTGCCCTCGAACAGGTGCAAAGGAGTTGAATTTGTGCGGCTTCTTTCACGAACTTGACCTAAATTGTAAAAACTTGTCTACCTTCTTTGAAAGAATCTGTTACGTTTTAAAGAGCCGTGAAAAGGGGGTAATATGAAACATACGCGTTTCTATCAATTCAATTCATCAGTTTTCAATAGCCGTGCCGCCGCCATGAGCGCCTTGGTTTAAAAACAATAAGTGCTGAATAAGCTAGGCTATAAGCTGACCTAGATTTTACACCCATCTGACGTGTTTTTTGTGTAATGCTTTCATTGATTGCAAAAAGTCATAAAAGAGAAACTATGGACTGGTTTTCAACCAATCACTTTTCTTTACTAACTGAAAACCAGGCTAAAGAAGAGAAAATGTGTGTTAAATGTGTGTAACAGGTCTACCTTAGCCCCACTACCTATGCCTACGTTTGTCCAAGTAGGAAAAACTTGAATACTGTGGTGAAGGGGAGAGGACGAGTCTAAAAATGCAACAGACAGTTCACCGACGTACCCAAGAAAACAGCTCACAGACAGGAAGAAATTTGAAAGGCGAAACCCGTCGATGTAGTGTGCATTAAGTCTGCATCTGTTTCCATTGTAAGCTACAAGTGCGACATATCGTCTGACATTTTACTCCATGCATATTTCCCTCGTTACATCATAGCGGCCCATTGTTTTCATAACAAAGTGCAGACCCCTGTCGCTGTGACCTTTCTGCCACCTCGTCTGGCTGAAAACTGTCATTGTAGCTATTTCAAATGCATTTAGTTTTGCGAGTCTCGACACACACCAAAACAAAACAACAATAAAAACTGTAATGCCTGTTTTACACTGTGCCGAATATCCTTGCGAATATGAACATGTTGTATTCGGCAAAAAAAGAGACGAATGGACAGGAAAAAATATTGAAAATTCGAAGCCTTACCGATCATTGCGAATGCATACAAATCCATATACGAATGTCTTGCGGATGTATTACGAACGTTGCGAGTGGCCTTGCGAGTGTTGCGAGTGCTTGCAAACATTTTACGAATAAAGCGATTATGCAATTCGCATTGTTCGTAATACTGCTCTTACACTGTGCCGAATTTCCCTTGCGAATAGAATTCACCAATAATTCGTAATGATCGGGACATGGTCGCAAGACATTCGTATTAATGTTCTTAACCATTCGCCACCATTCGTCTCTTGTTGCGAATATTAGCAACATGCTCCTAATATTCGCAAGGAATGCATATTCTTCAGTATTCGCAAGCCATTCGTAATCATCGTAAAGGTATTCGTAGCGCTCGCAAGGCATTCGCAATGATCGGTACACATTCGCAAGCACTTGCAATTATTCGTAAGACATTCGCAAGAAATGTGTATATGAACATGTTGTATTTGGCCAAAAAAAGAGACTAATGGACAGGAAAAATATTGACCATTCGAAGCCTTACGAAGCCTTGCGAATGTCTTACGAATGGTTGCGACTGCTTGCGAATGTCTACTGATCATTGCGAATGCATACTAATCTATATTCGCAAGGATATTCGGCACAGTGTAAGACAGGCATAACGAATGTTTGCGAATGCCTTGCGAGCCTGACGAATACATTGCGATGATTACGAATGTTCGCAAGGATATTCAGCACAGTGTGAGACAGGCATAACGAATGGTTGCGAGCGTTACGAATACATGCATTGCGATGATTACGAATGTCTTGCGAAATCTTACAAGTACGTTGCAAAAATGTTAAGAATATGACTTCTTTGCGAATATTAGGAACATGTTGCTATGTTCAAAACAAGAGACGAATGGTGGCGAATGGTTAAGAACATTTACGAATGTCTTGCGACCATGTCCCGATCATTGTGAATTATTGGAAAACAAAAAACAAACAAGTCGCGTGAAGCGATATAAAACATGTAGTCAATCTGTAGGAATCAAACTAAAAGATCAACACCAAAAAACAGTCATAGCGGAGACTACATTCAGATATTCTCGATCAGCTAAACTTCCCCGAAGACCGAGACGGGTCACGCTCGTCTCCGCGAAGCATGCGAACATTATACGTACTCGACCTATTTTCTTTAAAGGCATATGTACTCGATGACTATACACGCTAATTGCTTTACCAACAGCTGGAGACATGCTAAATTAAGTTCCCTGCAAAATATTGTGGTCTAGGACCCCTTCAATGTTGAGATATGTTAATTTTCATTTTGATCTGGATCGTCCTATTTATAGATTTGGCAACACATGTAACGTTGATGCAAGGGAGCTAACACCGCGGCTTTGTTGACATCCTCACTTTTTCAGAGGCTAGAACAAGCTGTAATGCATGTATTATGGTCCGCGCATGGTGACATATCGTCATTATATGGTCTTATGGTGCGTTTGACATCGATTATGGGCAAACTACACTTTGTAAACACGGGAGCGCGTACATATGCCTTTAATTCTGAGTGCGTTTTTCAAGTAAACATAACAAATCTATATATTTTTGAGTTTAGGAGAAAACGAGGAATACAATGCAATAATGTTTTAATCTGTAAGTGAAAAATCGTTTTTAATGACAACTTTAATGAGCAAACTGATTTTATACCCCTTCACTGCCCACCCCGTATGTAATACGTGGTCATTTTCGGTTTGTCGTACGCCCATAACCGTATCTCATACGTGGGATTTGTGTCAACAACATTTCAGGACATTTCTGAAAACTAAATGGGAGGTAACCACTGTCCAAGTACTTGTAGGGGTTCTAAACACAGTTCTTTCCCATAGACCGTTCGGATAAGTTACTACCACGTGTTGAAAACTGTGTTAGATATGTAGAACCGATCTATAGCATTCACAATGGCGGCCAAAAGTCGGACCTCAACTCGTAGACCTGTTTTCAAGCGATACAGTGTTCTGGAAGCTCTACAAGAAGTGATTTATGGATTACCACACAGAAGAATACTTTTATGGGCTGTAATGTGAGTACCTGATGTTTGACACCAGTTTTAGCAGTGTTTTGTGTGGTTTTACGTGCTGCAATGTGTGTGTGTGTAAGTCCGGAAACTGTAATTTTTGACAAAAATGGTCATTATATCAATTTTTACTATAACAATCACAAACAAAGTCCAATGATCATGTCATCCTATAATAGCCAAGGGTATAAGCAAAACACATGCCAAAGATCTAAGAGATATCTCAATAAATGATCGAGCAGTGAACAGATTAGTGAACCTACCGAAGAAAGCGAAATTTTGCCCTGGCACACAGCAATACCAAAATGCTGTTATACTGTGGCAGTGAAGAGGTTAAATAATTGTTCAGCTTCTGAGCTGAAATGCAATACCAAAGTCCGAACTGAGTCAAACATTGCGTGACTAAAATTTCAATCAATTTGGTTAAAAAATGAGGGCGTGACAGTGCAGCCTCAACAATCACAAAAAGCCGGATATGACGTCATTAAAGACATTTATCGAAAAATAAAAAATAAGTGTGGGGATATCATACCCAAGAACTCTCATGTCAAGTTTCATGAAGATCGGTACAGTAGTTTTGTCTGAATCGCTCTACACACACACACACACACACACACACACACACACACACACACACACACACACATGCATACATACATACATACATACATACACCACGACCCTCGTTTTGATTCCCCGTCTATGTTAAAACAACTTGACTAAATGTACAAAACAAGTCGCGTAAGGCGAAAATGCAACATTTAGTCAAGCTGTCGAACTCACAGAATGAAACTGAACGCAATGCAATTTTTCAGCAAGACCGTATACTCGTAGCATCGTCAGTCCACCGCTCGTGGCAAAGGCAGTGAAATTGACAAGAAGAGCGGGGTAGTAGTTGCGCTGAGAAGGATAGTACGCTTTTCCGTACCTCTCTTCGTTTTAACTTTCTGAGCGTGTTTTTAATCCAAACATATCATATCTATATGTTTTTGGAATCAGGAACCGACAAGAAATAAGATGAAAGTGTTTTTAAGTTGATTTCGAAAATTTAATTTTGATCATAATTTTTATATTTTTAATTTTCAGAGCTTGTTTTTAATCCAAATATAACATATTTATATGTTTTTGGAATCAGAAAATGATGAAGAATAAGATGAATGTAAATTTGGATCGTTTTATAAAAAATAATTTTTTTTTACAATTTTCAGATTTTTAATGACCAAAGTCATTAATTAATTTTTAAGCCACCAAGCTGAAATGCAATACCGAAGTCCGGCCTTCGTTGAAGATTGCTTGGCCAAAATTTCAATCAATTTGATTGAAAAATGAGGGTGTGACAGTGCCGCCTCAACTTTTACAAAAAGCCGGATATGACGTCATCAAAGGTATTTATCGAAAAAAAGAAAAAAACGTCCGGGGATATCATTCCCAGGAACTCTCATGTCAAATTTCATAAAGATCGGTCCAGTAGTTTGGTCTGAATCGCTCTACACACACACACACGCACAGACAGACAGACACACATACACCACGACCCTCGTCTCGATTCCCCCTCTATGTTAAAACATTTAGTCAAAACTTGACTAAATGTAAAAACAGACTGTAAGAGGATGGCGGGGGCAGGTTTGGCAGAGGGAAGACTAGAGGTGGAAGAGAAGACAAAAGTTGTCTCCAGTTCAAGTGCACAGGCTTTGTAACGGATGAGAGGAAGAGGATTCCGCGACATACCTTACTGTAATAGAAACCGCCTCCGCTGTAGGTCACAGTAGATACAAACAGAGACACTCTTCACTGATGTTTACAATAAACCCTAAGAACTTCTAATTCTGGAGTAGAGTGGGGGTGAGGTAGTGTAGTGAGTGAAAGTTCAGCAGATGCTTATAATATTATTGGCCCAAGCAGGTATGGACCTAGTGTATGAGAGGAAGAGACTTCCCGGACGAGGCAGGGGTACAGTGGCCGCTTATGGCCCTATTCCACACAAACCACGAATCTTACGAATCGCCACGAATTGATACAGTGCAGGATGTGTAGTTGAATCGCAATCAGTTATTAAACTGATTCGCATATATATTCGTAGTCAGTTCTTGCAATTCTTGATCAATCGGGAATTCGTGGCAAAAGTTTAGAGCTGTTCAAAATTGTTGCCACGAATCCCCGAATGATTTAGGAATACCTACGAATCGATTACGATTCAGTTACGATGCCTAAGAATGTACTACAAAATCGTTACGAATTAACAACGACTTTTCGGAATCGGGAGTTCGTGGCCAAAATGTTGAATCGTGGGATTCGTGGTCTGTGTTGAATAGGGCCATTAGGAAAAGCCCCGATGCGGGATTCTTGGGGCCTGCCTCCCACATGGTATTTAAATTAAGCATTTAAAATGGGCATTTTTCCAAGTTGGGAATCAAAAAACAAGAATTGTTGGTTATTGGAGCGTCATGATTACTTCGCCGGCATCTTGCAAGCGAGTTTTGTCGACGATTTTGAGATAAGTTCATTATCTGTATCATAAGTGTTTGTCTGTATGTCTGTCTACTTAAAAGAACACTGGGTCGACGTATTGTAAATGTAACGTTTTGTTCTGTTTTGTCTAAAATGAGATGATGATGGCTAAACTTCTTCTTCTTCTTGTTCTTGGTCGTCGTTGTCGTCGTCGTCGTCTTGTTCTTCTCATCGCACCTATCACATATCGGTACTACCGTTTTAAAAGTACAAATACTAATAGATTTAGCTACACACTGGCTTCTGGGTACGACACTTTACTCTTAGGTAACTTTAATGTCGCTGTCATTGAACCTCAGAGCATATCAGAGCAGGAGAGACTGGCTGTCGGAAAACAAAAACCGCCAACTTGTTGTTGTTGTTGTTGGTGGTGGTGTTGTTGTTGTTGTTGTTGTTGTTGTTGTTGTTGTTATTGTTGTTGTTGTTGTTGTTGTTGTTGTTGTTCCTTCTCCTTATTCTCCTTGTTTTCGTTCATTCATCTGCTTGTTCTTCTTGTTGTTCTTGTTGTTCTTCTTCTTTTTCTTCTTCTTCACTCACAGTCGGGCGGTCAAGTTGAATAATGGCCTTAGAGCAGGTCTTGGTCGTGTCCCACTCTCTTCTCGTGCCCACCCCGTCATTAGCGGGTGGCCAGCTGCCAAGGTCATAAATCTCCCACCTAGTGTCGTTAGCAGTTGATGTATTGCCTCTGACACTGATATCAAGACATCTCCTGCACAATCTAGGTTTGACACGCGAAGAATGTTTCATTTTATGTAGGTTCGGAAAGCGTACAAGATAGTTCTGTAACATTGTATGTTACGAGTGTGTGTGCGCGTGTGTGTTGTGTGTGTGTGTGTGTGTGTGTGTGTGTGTGTGTGTGTGTGTGTGTGTGTGCTCGTATGTGTTTGTGTGTGTGTGTGTGTGTGTGTGTGCTCGTGTGTGTGTGCTCGTGTGTGTGTGTGTGTGTGTGTGTGTGTGCATCAGGCTGTTTTCATCTGAACATCTGCTCTGAACACCTGAAGAGATTCTGAGGAAATAAATGTACATTAAGTGTACAGCCTTGTTCTGAGAAAGCCTTGGAAAACTTTCTGAAAAAAGAATACTAGTTTCAATGTTAAGTTTTGCTGGGGAAAAGTCACCAACATGCTTTTGAACACACACGTTGAATGCATGCCCAAAATGTGTAGGCCTAAACTTGTCTCGGGATAAACTTGTCTTGGCTTTGAGAAGATCTTAAATTTACCTCATTAAAAAAAAAGGGTGAAATGTTTATTATGCTGAAGACGATGATGCCAAGATACAGAAACTTGAAAAGGCGTAACGATATAATGATACAATCTTTTTTTCTTCGTGGCGCTGTCTATCCTACGTACTTTTCCCTTGCCTTCAAATTCTCCAGACTCAATACAGTTTTTTCCACCAACATCATCTCAGCTTTCACCTTTTTCTTTTCTTCATAGAAAAGCCGATGAACTTTTGTCAAGCCGTACAGATTTTAAATTATCAATCAGCTGAGGAGCGATCCTCCTCCAACGTCTTCGTCAGACATCTTATTTCAGTACGGCTCTATGTAAATAATTATTAGTCTGCCTTTAAAGTCTTCTTCTTCCAGATTCAAGTGGTTCATCGGCCCTTTTCATTCTTCTTCTTCATCTCTTGTAGCCATCTTGTTTCGATGTATCGGTCTAGACAGTCTAGCGTTTGGCCTTCGTTGTATCAGCCTTCACAGATCTGTTCAGTTTCCGGGTCCGGCACATTCTGCTTTGTGAATAGGACGAGCCGGCTGATCTCGAAAACCGCAGACCACTGAGCTGACCGCCTGTATCTAATGCCAGGGTGGTTTCATCTTTCTGTTGCCTCCCTTTCCCACCTTCTATTGCTGCCTTTTTTCAAGTGTCCATTTCTTCGCCGTCGGCTTGACCGCTTGTTCCGGTTATCTCGCGGGATCATCGTATCGCATGGCGTGAACTGGGATTTAACGTGAAGAGACGGGATTTAGCGAGAGCTCAGCCAACTGTAGGGTTGTCATGGTTAAGTCTCAGATAAATTACACGTCTCCTTTCTCTACCTCTGCTGGTGGCAAAATAGCAGGGGTAACTTTAGACGTCTCGTATTCATTATCGTTATACGTGTAGTCTGAAGAAAAAAATGAGCGACAACTTTTTCGGAAAAGATTGGGAAAGGTTGAATACGGCTGTTTGTTCCTCTTTGCTAGTTCAACACGCAGAGTTTAATTTACCTCGAAACGTGCCAGCCTTTTCGTACTCTAAAGAGACTCTTCCTTGTGGTTTTAGGTCTAATCTCCCAACGCTTATGTTGTCAACATGAATTAGCTAGCGACGTCTTCCTTTGGACTTTTATATGTCTCTGGTTCTGTCTCGTCAGTGTCTTGTGTAGTTTATACTGCTGATGCGTCATTTTTCTTTGTGTCTCAGTAATCTTAACCCCTTTTAACAAAACTCTTAATTAACGTCTTTGGTCATCTCGACTCTTGATCCTAGTCTGACGTCCTATTTGTTTGCATCTCGTACCTCTGTCTGTCTGTCTGTCCATCCGTCCGCCAGTTCCGTCCGTCCGCCCGTCCGTCCGTCTCTCTCTCTCTCGCCCTCTCTCTCTCTTTGCTTAACATATTGCCCTCGTTAAATAAAGAATTGTTATTCTCTCTCTCTCTCTCTCTCTCTCTCTCTCTCTCTCTCTCTCTCTCTCTCTCTCTCTCTCTCTCTCTCTCTCTCTCTCTCTCGGGCGGGGACGTAGCTCAGTTGGTAGCGCGCTGGCTTTGTAGCCAGTTGGTCGCTATCAGCGTGGGTTCGATCCCCACGTTCGGCGAGAGATTTATTTCTCGGAGTCAACTTTGTGCAGACTCTCTTCGGTGTCCGAACACCCCCGTGTGCACACATGCGCACGAAAAAGATCCCATGTTCACAGCGAAAGTCTCAGGGCTTGGAAAACACGAAGACACGCATGCATCATCTCTCCTCTCCGATTATCATGATCGTATTTCGATACTTTGACGAGACAAACCCAATGCTGGTGTGTCGAAGAAGACAGCCACAGCGGGCTTGTTCGAATCAAAGTATCACACCATATCTTCAACGTATTACCAATACCTGTCCCAATATAGACCAGTTGGTCTAAGAGGACGTTAAACCCTAATAATCATCATCATCATCTCTCTCTCTCTCTCTCTCTCTCTCTCTCTCTCTCTCTCTCTCTATTTGTGGTCTGCAGATTGATTGGTTTTATGAGTGTGTGTTAACTGTTGGATCAGTATTTTCCTTTGTGTGTACATACTATACCTTGCTTTTTACCCTTAGTCTTAGATATTTTTGTTTACCTATGGCTTTCGTGTCGGTGTGTTTGTTTGTTCGTACTCATAAACTAGTTTGCTATGTTTTTGTTGTTATTAATGTTTTGTTCATTCGTCCTTTTACCTCTTTTATGAATGATGCAGAAATGGTTGTTTTACCTTGTCTATAAGGCTTTTATTAGCTACTGACAATAAAGTGTCAAAGCGTCAAGCGTCTCTCTCTCTCTCTCTCTCTTTGCTTAGTATATTGCCCTCGTTAAATAAAGAATTGTTATTCTCTCTCTCTCTCTCTCTCTCTCTCTCTCTCTCTCTCTCTCTCTCTCTCTCTCTCTCTCTCTCTCTCTCTCTCTCTCTCTCTCTCTCTCTCTTGTGGGCATGTGTGCGTGACTGTCTTGATGTCCGTCTGTCTGCGCCTGTCTGTGTGGTTTAGTTCTTTCAGTTTGGCATGCTTTGATTTATTGGTTTTTGTGTGTGCCTTTGTTCGCCAAACGATCGTGCCCATTTCGTTTGGGTCCGAAGCTATTCTCTAATCTTTTTACATTTAGTCAAGTTTTGACTAAATGTTTTAACGTAGAGGGGGGAATCGAGACGAGGGCCGTGGTGTATGTGCGTGCGTGCGTGCGTGCGTGTGTGTGTGTGTGTGTCTGTGTGTGTGTGTAGAGCGATTCAGACTAAACTACTGGACCGATCTTTATGAAATTTGACATGAGAGTTCCTGGATATGAAATCCCCATACGTTTTTTTCATTTTTTTGATAAATGTCTTTGATGACGTCATATCCGGCTTTTCGTGAAAGTTGAGGCGGCACTGTCACGCCCTCATTTTTCAACCAAATTGGTTGAAATTTTGGTCAAGTAATCTTCGACGAAGCCCGGACTTCGGTATTGCATTTCAGCTTGGTGGCTTAAAAATTAATTAATGACTTTGGTCATTAAAAATCGGAAAATTGTAAAAAAAAAATAAAAATTTATAAAACGATTCAAATTTACGTTCATCTTATTCTCCATCATTTTCTGATTCCAAAAACATATAAATATGTTATATTTGGATTAAAAACAAGCTCTGAAAATTAAATATATAAACATTATTATCAAAATTAAATTGTCGAAATCAATTTAAAAACACTTTCATCGTATTCCTTGTCGGTTCCTGATTCCAAAAACATAGATATGATATGTTTGGATTAAAAACACGCTCAGAAAGTTAAAACAAAGAGAGGTACAGAAAAGCGTGCTATCCTTCTTAGCGCAACTACTACCCCGCTCTTCTTGTCAATTTCACTGCCTTTGCCATGAGCGGTGGACTGACGATGCTACGAGTATACGGTCTTGCTGAAAAATGGCATTGCGTTCAGTTTCATTCTGTGAGTTCGACAGCTACTTGACTAAATGTTGTATTTTCGCCTTACGCGACTTGTTGTTTATTATACTTCCATTTTGTGCCTCAGGATCTACACTCAAAATAAAAGTAATACATTATTTTCCGTGAAAGCCAACAACACTTTTATCGACTTCACAAACTCATCACATCTCGTCTCGAACAGCGTGTACATTCCACGTAAATTTCGCAACATTGTTGAAACACCAAAAATTCACAACTTCGTATTCACGTTGTGTGTTTGCTGGGCAACGTTTAAGCAAGATTCTCTGTCTTTTTTCCCTCCAGATTTACCAAGTGGCCTACGTGATCGTGAAAGCAGCCAACTCTCCGCGGCCAGGCAACTGGATTCTGGAGAGGTCCTTAGACGGACAGACGTACGAACCGTGGCAGTACTTCGCCATGACGGACGACGAGTGTTACAGGACCTACGGTATCAGGGCTACTGTGGGAGTGCCCACCAACCTCAGGGATGACCAGGTCATCTGTACGTCCAGGTACTCCAAACTGGACCCCCTGGAAGGTGGAGAGGTGAGTTAAAATTGAAGGTGGTAGGGGTTGTGGGGGGAAGGGGTAGGGGAGGGGAGGAGTGGAAAGGGGTGGGAGACGTGGAGGGGGGTGGGGATGAAGGGGGAAAGGTGTGGGTATAGGTCGGCGGGAACAAGGTGTCTCACGTCTGTCTGTCCGTGCTATCGGCTGTGCGTCTGTGTACGAGTCAGTGTTTGTATCAGTCTCTGCGTGATGAAGAACATGAGGAAACATCAGAAACAAATCATATACTGCTAACGTTCCAAAATGAAGAATACAAAAACAAGAAAGGTTAATTCCATGGAACGTTTAATTATATACAAACCGAAACACTGATTCAGAAGAACTTCGACCTATCGGTCTTTAAAGTTGACGAACAAGACAAACTATAACATACAAACAGTGATGGTAAAGGCTACTGTGACTTATCTCTGAATTCTTGCTTCCAAAGTGGACGAAGCAAAATGATTTGCTTCAATTTGACTTTGTCCATTTTGGAAGCGACAACAATTCCGCTGCTTGTGTTCCAAATCCTCCATACTTAAAGTGGCTAATACCAATCTCTAAACCTACAAGATAAAAGAAATGTGCAATGGACATTTCCCCAGTTGATTTAAGGGTTGCAGGATTTACCAATAGAGCTAAGTTCTTCGTGTGCGAAATACATAGTCCACGCCTGTAGTCTCTAAATCTCGACACGGCAGACGGAAGAATAGATCGACCTTGCTTCTTGTTGAGGAAGAACTCGAGTTAGCTAGTTTATCAAGAGAGCTATGTTAGCCAACTAACCGCTAATTCAGCTATTTATCATATGTGCCAAATGCTCCATTCCAAACGCGCTCGACCTCTCAGCGATGTCAGACGGAAGGAAAGACTGACCTTGACTCTTTGAGGAAGAGCTCCCGTGCAGGGATACCATTGCCTTGGGTTATGGCCCGCCGTAATTGCTGCTGCTTAACGCAATTATTGTCAGTCGGTTATCCCCGCGGTCGTTGAAGGGTTAAAGGATTATTGTTAACGGAGGGCCGACAGCGATTTGAAACAGGTTTGTTTGCTTTCTGAATGACACGGGTCGTTGCATAGATTTAAATTACAAAAGCATACCATTTCGTCAGAGTGTTCAAACTGGAAAAATGACGGTTCAAAATCAATGCTCGTTCAAGGCAAAACTGTCTAATCGCCGAGAAGCAGCAAGAGCATTAACGAAAGTAGAATTAGGGCATGACATTTAAAGGCACAGTGCAGCTCACAGCCTTCGTTTTGCGTTTTTGTTGCAGCTGAGTGCATTTACAGTTCAAAAATCCTGCTATGGTAGTAAAACAAACCCAAAACTACCCAACGACGACATCTGTGAAGCTCGATAGTTTCTTGTTCACGCGAGTGCATAAATTAACCTAGTTATTATACGTGGTGTTTGGTCGGAGTTCGATTGATTCCGGCCTCCATGTTGTTTTACACAAACTCATGATGACGTCTGACATAGTTTGCTAGTGACGTGTCTTTTTGTGCATGATGTGGTGATCTACCTGATCTAAATTTAGATCCAAAAATAGGCCAAGACCAGCCGGGTCCGAGTACGAAATTAATTCGTAAAAAAATCGCAGTTCTTGACTCTTTGGGTGCAAGTCAATGAAACTTGGTAGTTCTTCTAACGGATAGCTGCCTGAGGTATGACTAAAAGCCCCAGGGGCTCCGTGCACCTGGATTTGACAAGTTAAGTACCTTTAAACACACACAAACACTTTTGAGTTTTTCTACACGCTTGCACTTTCTGAGCCCATTCAAGCGACATGGTATTGGAGTTTTGACGAATGAAAACACTTCTGATGGCGGGCAGTGTGGCTTTTAGATGGAGTGCGCCGTAAGAGTGGCTAAACGAGTCAGGAGGAGGGTTATTGGCCTGAAGCAAAAAGTCAATGGTTTCGTTGAGTGCCAATTGCCAAGAGTGTTGTTTTTCATGACCTTTGCAGTTTGTGTGTTTGTTTGAATGTTTGGTCATATTTATTTCACTCCAGAGAGACAAACAAACAAACAAACAAACAAACAGAGATTATATATTTTAATTACTCCTGCATGGTTTCTTAATGCATATAATTATAGTTTCCCAAAACAACTCCCTCCCTCCCTCTCTCTCTCTCTCTCTCTCTCTCTCTCTCTCTCTCTCTCTCTCTCTCTCTCATTTTTATCCCCTCCAATTACTTTCAAGGTATTCAAAGCTTAGCCGAGCATGTTCATGTACTAATTCATTCACTTTCGTGTTTTTCAGATTTTTGTGTCCATAGTCAACGGTCGTCCGGGAGTTTTCCAGCCCAGTCGAGTTTTGCTGGTGAGTTCACGAAAACTGCATTTTATGGTTTGTGTACGTTCGTTTGTATATGTTATTCACATTGATTTGAAAACAAAAACATGTGCTTCTTAACGAAATACCTGAACGCTTTACAATAAGAGCAGGGCTGGCTACGTCTTGAATAACTGCTCACTTATCTAGGGGATTACTTTCTTATTTTACTTGCCCTTGAATAGATTAATTACGAGGCAGTGCACGGGTATGTTCGACAATGTTTTATGCTTATCTTTGTGCTCTTTATAAAAAATATAAAAAACACATCAATCAATCAATCAATCAATATGAGGCTTATATCGCGCGTATTCCGTGGGTACAGTTCTAAGCGCAGGGATTTTTTAAAAATATTTTTTTATGCAATTTATATCGCGCACATATTCAAGGCGCAGGGATTTATTTATGCCGTGTGAGATGGAATTTTTTTACACAATACATCACGCATTCACATCGGCCAGCAGATCGCAGCCATTTCGGCGCATATCCTACTTTTCACGGCCTAATATTCCAAATCAGTTGTTTTATAAAGCAACACTGAAAAAAAGCCGGAAGTGTTTTTACCGCATACACCCATTCATAGCTTTCACTCTTGCCAAAAAGCAGCAAGTTCTCAGTTAGTCTCAAATGATTTGTATTCTTATGCAAGGGCACGCTTTCTTCATGTGTGGGATTAAACAAGAATCATTCGTCTGAGTAATTAGATTAATTGGCGGGCTCGTTAGCGGCGCCTCGCAAGTCAGTGTAACGGAGATCACCTGGAACTGTCGGTGCATGGACTACTGAGTTGAAGCTTCACGTCATGGGATCGCGTCTTTGCCGACTGACTGACTATTAGGGTTTAACGTCCTCTTAGACCAGTTGGCCTATATTGGGACAGGTATTGGTAATACGCTGAAGATATGGTGTGATACTTTGGCTAGAACAAGCCCGCTGTGGCTGTCTTCTTCGACACACCAGCATTGTGTTTGTCTCGTCAAAGTATCGAAATACGATCATGATAATCAGAGACGAGAGATCATGCATGCGTGTCTTCGTGTTTTCCAAGCCCTGAGACTTTCGCTGTGAACGTTCGTGCGCATATGTGCACACGGGGGTGTTCGGACACCGAAGAGAGTCTGCACAAAGTTGACTCCGAGAAATATAATGTCTTGCCGAACCCACGCTGATAGCGACCCACTGGCTACAAAGCCAGCGCGCTACCAACTGAGCTACGTCCCCGTCTTTGCCGTTGGGAACGCAGAAGAAGAAGAAGGTGATGAGCAATAGATCCATGGGCGGTATTCAGGTCGCTTGGAACACGTTGTTTTACGGTAACTCGACCCCACACGTACCTCTCAGCGATCTTTACCTCTCATCCAGTTCAGAAAAAAAGCCATAACTGAAGATCAGACAGACAGACAGAATCTCTCTCTCTCTCTCTCTCTCTCTCTCTCTCTCTCTCTCTCTCTCTCTCTCTCTCTCTCTCTCTCTCTCTCTCTCTCTCTCTCTCTCTCTCTCTCTCTCTCTCTCTCTTTCTCTCTTTCTCTCTATCAAGTACATCTATCGAAACTCTGTATCTCTGGACACACCTTATGTTCGCTCTCATCTGATGTTTAACTTCTGGGAACCATGACTCAAATTGAAACCATACAGAATAAAAGTTTCCGGCAGCCACCGTCGTTTAACGTGATCCGCTTTGACCCCCCCAAAACACTCCGTGACTCTGATAATCTGTCATTCTATGACATGTTCTCTTGCATTTTTAATGATTGTAGTCTAGCCGTTTCTGATTACACACCTTTTTTGTTTTGGCTTGTCACCAGCGCACACACGCGCACACACACGCACGCACGCATATACACACACACACTCACACACACACTCACACACACACACACACACACGCACGCACGCACGCACGCACACACGCACACACACACACACACACACACACATTCCCTCTCACGCTTTCTCTCTTTGTCTCTCTCTTTCTCTCTCTCACACTCACACACACACACACACACACACACACACACACACATTATTCATTCCCTCCCCCCCCCCTCTCTCTCTCTCTTTAAATCTTACGCTGAGTCCAAGCAAAAAACGCCAATGGCTTTGAGGAATCCGCACAGGTTTGTGTGCCTCACTTTCTCTACAAATCGAAACGATACAAAACAAAAGTTTCCGGCAGTCACCTTTGACACCCGCAGAACAACGCCGTGACTCCGATAATCATTCTGTCATCCTATGACGTGTTCAGAAATCTCTTACCATTGTGTGAAGTGCCTCTTGTACTTTTTGTGTAGTCTGGTCGTTTCTGATTACATTCGTTTTCATGGCTTGTCACGAACGGCGCGCATGTGTGTGGAACACTTTAGCGAATAAGTTCGGAGCCACAAGTGCCAACATTTTTTAGTTTTCTTTTGCGCTTTCTTAGTCTTTGTCCTTTTTTCTGTTTTTTTCTGTGTTTTTTCTTTCCAGTTCTTTCTTTTCCCTGTTTTGTTTTCTTTGTTTCTTTTCAGTTCTGCCTTTTTCTTTCTTTCTTTCTTTCGTTCTTTAGTTTTTCACTTTCTTTCTTTCTTTCTTTCTTTCAAAAGTTGTATTTATAATTGTTTCAAGGCAGTTGTATACTGTATTGGCTAAAGAAATCAAACGCATCAACGTGAACGATGAACACCTTCCAGTGTGAAAAAAAAGCACGCGCGACCTGTAGACTGACTTGACTATAGAATTGATAAACCTACGATTTATTTGTCACAAAGCGTAATTAACTCTGGAATTTTCCAAATGGAACAGCGATGGAAATCGCAAATAAAGACAAAAATCCTAAGGAGATACAAGAACACCCTCAGCGATGAGGATCTTTGTTGAGCCTGTAATATAATGTCCTTGCAAGCCATATCACGGCATCGGCGCGAACTTCAGTTAGGCTGTTGCACGCCTGAGTAGGAATGCAATGCAACTGTACATCAAATTTTGGTCGTAGTTTGTATGCACTGGAACCTTTCTTTTCAGATTTTCTGTTCGTAGTCGCCGCGTATTTTCGCCTCCGGTGTCACGATTTCATCTTTTGCCTGTGTACATATTTCCCCCTCGACATATACTCAAGACTGAAATGTTGTTTCCTGGTAAAATTAAGAAGTGAAATTATTTATGGACGAAAAGCATGTCAGTTTCTTGCATGTGAAGAAAATTGGTGGTAACATTTTTATAGATTTCACCCCCAAAATCGAATTCTTCGAAAACGTGTACTGAGTAAGAAGGAAAACATAACGCATCCAAATCGGCCCGCGGCCAGTACTATACCGAAATTATGACATGATCAAGTTTTCGGCGTTTTGCCCGGACCTGCGCTGACGCTAAACAATATTCGGGCTATATACTATACAGGCTATGCTATAAGTCTGTTCAGAATCATACTTTCTCAATGCAGGCCTTCGCTCTGGTCTGTGCACTGGTAGTCCAATCGAGGGTTTACCAGCAGATCCCTGCTCACCCATTGAGAAACTTGACGTATACTGATGGGCAAACAGAGCATACTGAGGTATAGTGTACAGGCCACTCGAAATCAACGTAGGTACACCTTACTCTTGTCAGAGAAGCCAGGAAAAGCTATAGGTATCCGCAGAGGATCCCCATAGCCCCGACAATACCCACGCATTGGCGTCCCTACCACCACTTAAACGTGCTTGGCCATCGCCGCATGAACCCAGCTGCCTTTCGTAGTCGCGCGTGCCTTTCAAAGAGTGGACACTTCAGAGAGGCGAACCCGGTGATTCTAATCCCGCCCCGGGCAAAGATTGTGGGGACCCATTCGCTTGATGGCGAGCAAATCACAGAGGACAGGTTAATTCCCTTCAAGTTCCTCTGACAGATGGTGCACTCTGCTCATTAGAGTACAAGGAAGATAAGCCACGCGATCTTGTTTGCCCATAGTTTTGTCCCTTGCGGCTAATGAAGTGGTGGAGTTTTTGGGCAGGGCAGGGGGAGGGGGAACAAGTTTCTGGGCGGGGACTGAATATATCACTACTGGGGCTTTACTGTTCAGTTTCCTCACGGAAGGCAAACAAGAGAAACTGAGCCGGTATTTTGTTATGCAGACCGTGCAGAGCTTCTTGAAACGGCCCCCGCTTCCGGCCGCTGCCGCTGCCGGTCACAGTCAGTCTCGGCCGGGAGTTCGTCAGTACTCAGTGACCGGGCAAAAATCAGTTCTGTAGACCTTTTCTGCAGGCTTTTTCAATTAAAAACCGGCAAGGACTAACTGACTTTCTCTGTTATTTACTGGCTCGGCATTGTTTTAGTCAGTCTCAGTCATTTACGCCGAACTGATGCGTCGCCCACCTTGAACAGGAAAAGGCTCCACTTGAAAAGGTCCAGCGACGAGCAGCTAGGTATGTGTTCAACACTGAACTACACAGACAGGAACCGACCTGGCTCCGTTACCACTATGCTCAACAAACTCAACTGGGACAGCCTGGAGACCCGCCGCCAAAACATGCGATAAGTGATGTTGTACAAAATCAAAAACTCACTAGTAGCCATCGCCGCAGCGGCGTACACCTCTCCCTCCGACCCTCGAACACGGGGAGCTGGCCAGCTGCACCAGGACTACGCCCTCCACCCAGCCCTTTCAAACTCATTTTTCCCCTGCACAATCTCCGAATGGAATAAGTTGCCAACACTAGCCCGGTATCGTCGGCCCGGCCCTCCCTGGAGTCGTTTCGCTCCCGTCTCGGCGGCAGTCTCCTGCAGTCGGGCATGAGAGTCCCCTGAACGCACTCTCCCGCCCTGTACATAGTTTTAAACCTCCCCGGATTTTTAATCTCCCTGTTTGCCGGTTGACTCAACCGCAGGACTCTGAGACGTTCGCAAGAACCCAGTCCTCTATGGAAGAAGAAGAACTTGAGTCACTCATGCGGCCCGCCGCCGCTGGCCGGTCGGTCACCCGGCAGTGGTACCGAGCAACAACGTTGGAATACTGGCTATTCTTGAAATAGTGCTCAAGGTTATATGGACAGCCACTCAAACTTTGAGTCAAAGTAGTTGGGCCACAACTAGATCGATGCTGAGATGAACCAATTATGTCAGTTAGTGCTTCCAGTGCCTGTTGGAAGGGAGATCATTTACCTTTAAGAAATATAACACATTCAGAGTAGCCTCCCTTCATAGTCGAAAAAAATGGCGCACTTTTAAAGTTAAACGCGTTGCCATTGACGCGTAGGTGTTTGCTGATTTAAAATTATGTTCATATGTTTTAATAACAATAAGAGACTTTATCAAAGACTGACTTCCAAGTTTTTGCCTTTCTGTGTTCTTATTACACCTAACTTTCTTTACAACAACAACAGATGCTTGTAGTTGTAACTTGTAGTTCACTAGTTGTGCACATAGGATTTTAGGGATGATTTTGTTGCTTTTACTGCAGTTAGTGTTAGTTGTTTGGGGACTATTAGTGTTTATTACTGTGTATGGGGTTGTGTGTGAGAGGGGGAGGGTAACTAGCAAAGTTTGAAATGTTATATCCTCTTATCAGGGTCAACAAATTTTGTATTTCCAGAGACATCATATATGCATGTGTCTCCCTCTCACTCGATCTGGTGTGCGCAAATTCTGAAGGACAAAATCTCCACACAGAACTACACTTCTGAGCTGCATATATGTCAGAATAGAAGTGACTGATACAATTTAGTACAGCTAGTGTATCATATGTATCAATTCATGTTGTACATTTAACTGTAGTGTAAGACTTTCTCACTTGAACTTATTTGATCCAGCATTTGATAAAGCTACAAAATTGAGGTCTAACAAATGACATCTCACAACGTGCATGGTCGTCCTTAGCGGTCAAGAAAGCCGCCGCAATCATTGCGCAGACGACACTTCTAGACCGCCAATATTTTTTGTGCGCATCACGTGCTCCACATGAATCGGCCAGACACGAAGCAATTGGGAAACCTGGATACCGGACCTGCCACACTAAAACATTGGTTTATATATTATTATTTTTTCAGGATTTTACATCTGCTCGCTATGTTCAACTACGCCTGCAGAGGATCCGAACACTCAACGCAGACCTCATGTTCTTCGAGCAGTTCAGTTTCAGAGATGTGGATCCCTCAGTTACCCGCAGGGTAGGTATTTTTAAAACTGAAATGTTAGCATTTTCTGTGGCTTTATCATTTGAGGCAAATGAAAATTTCTTAGCGGTCTATATAAATATATACGGAAGAGACAGAAAATTGCTTGCAAACAGTTTCAGAATTGTTTGCAGTTTCAGAATTGATCTGCATTGGTGTTGTTACATTGTACTGAGCAATGATTATTGAGAGAATTCTTTATGTCCATCTGTCTGTCTCTACATGTGTGTGTGTCTCTCTCAATGCAAGTCTCTCTCTCTCTTTACCTCATTTCACAAACCATGCATCTAAGCTTCTCTACTTTCTCTTTCACTAGTTTCACTATATATGTCTCGGGACTGCTGAATGTGATTGCTTATCTGTGTCTCCTTTTCCCAGTCTTTCTCCCAGTCACATATGTTGTCACACTAAACCTGCGACAATCCTCCATTACAATATAAATAAACCAGCAGAGTTGGTTCATCACTCTTACATTCCGAGTGTATTATATCAGTGGTGACTCATCTGACATAGACATAGGTCTGTGTTGAACTTCACTTCTCTTTAAAAACAATGCCAAACCATATCAGTTATCACACACACACACACACACACACACACACACACACACACACACACACACACACACACATTAACATTTGTTGTTAGCCGCATCTTTAATTTCAAAATTTAACTTAAGACTAAGATAAAAAAACAAAGGAATACTGTACTCACCAATACAAGAACGAGACAAGACGGTACAAATTTTTGCTTATGAAAGCTTCATCAGGAAAAACAAGAACACAAAAGACAACAAAAAGCAGACGCAACACGGAACGAACAAGGTTTGAAAGAAAATGGAGGGGAAACACGCAAAAAAGGGAAGGAACTCTAGGAACGGAAATGAATGAGTACAGTATTCCTTTGTTTTTTTAACTTTGTTCATCTTACCACAGTCACTTTGTTGTTTAGATTAAGACTAAGAGTAAGACTAAGAGTGCCTACATGAACCACTGTGCATTTTTTTTTACTTGTAAAATGTTAGACCTCTGTGTCCTCTAACTGGGCTAGCTTCCCCATAAGAATAATGCTGATTCAGAACAGGAGAACCATTCTATTTACGTTATGTCAACATCATTGTGTTATGACAAACAGTCTCCATTGAGAAACATCAACTCCATTGTGTGATCACAAACTGTGCAAAGGCATTGGGTGATACTCAAGGCTCAGATGAAATTTGAGTTGCACTCGAGACAGGATTCACACCTGTCAGAAAAGAATGGGGAGGGGCAATTGAGTGAAGTGGGGAGGTTTCTGTGGTCTGTCTGCTCTGGCTAAACTGTGTTTGCCTTGCTCTCAACTGTCGTGCTTGATCATTGGATTAAGCTGACGTCTTTAGTCCTCTGTGTAAACGACTGGTCTCTGTCATTGTTTGTTTGTTGGTTTGCCGTTTTGATAGTGTTACTCTTGAAAGAAAAAGCCTTTTGATATTTATAGTGCTGAGGATTTGTTTATATTTTGTCAATATGTGGGATGAAAGTATGCTGAGGCATTGGGGGGGGGGGGTGCGGGGGCTAATCAGTATGCAATAACGGTATGCAGAGGAATTGGAAATAGAGGAAGGGGGGGAGGAGAACGGTAGTTTGTGTGTGTTTCTGTGCATGCGTACAATTTTGATCAAACATGTGAAGAATTCCCTATAGTTGTATTTCTATTAAGGTATTCTGTTGCAAATATATATATATATCTATAGAGCAATTATTACCAGCGGCCATCTGAACCTTTTTTGTTTTTACAATGAGCAAGCTAACTGATGTATTTATATACTGGAATGCTTATACATTTAGCTAGAGTAAGTTAGCATAATTACATGCATGTAGAGTTATTCTGAAATATCATTGAGACCTATCTGTTGGATCACTTTTTTTTGCTCTGGCAATATAATCTTGTTTGCTCTGCCTCTGTTTCAGTATTTTTATTCCATCAAAGACATCTCAATTGGCGGTCAGTGCATTTGCTATGGACACGCTACATATTGCAGGCGTCGCAGTGACATACCTGATGTAAGCAAGTTTGCACATGTTTGTGGTTTTGGGGAGCTTCATTCTGTGTGTAATTGTTAGGAAGAAAGAGACGGTGTGTGTGTGTTAGGAAGAAAGAGACGGTGTGTGTGTGTTAGTGTGTGCATGCATGCCTGCATGTGTGTGTGTGTGAGAGGTGGAGAGGGGAAGGAGAGAGACTCATTAATGAAATTGTTTTAATCATCAGGATCATAGATTTATCTTTGCATCATTACCTAGGAAAGTTCTGGATATTACCTTACTTTAACACACCTTGGGGTAATTTTTCAGAGGTTCCAGTGTCAGTGCCAGCATAACACGGGAGGAGACAACTGTGAGCAGTGCTTGCCCTTGTTCAACCAGAAACCGTGGCGTACGGGTGGCATTCAGGGACTTGGATGTGAAGGTAAAATGTTGTTCAGAGAAATTCAGATGGAGATGTTGCTCCTCAAAGTCTGATCATTAGGAATTGAATGTTTGCTGGTGCTGTACTGCTTTTTTCAGAAAATGTTCATTGTTATGCTTCTTGGCTTTGTAAAATGTAACTTCTTTTTTTATTGTTATCCTGGAGTACAGTTATTGTGGCCTTTTTCATAATTATCATGAATGTTTCTAGGTGGCATTGAGACAGTTTTGCCTAGCGATTGTGCTTACCACACTGCATTTGAGCAATTGCTGACATGCCTGAAACCTTGTTGGAATCAATCACTGATTCGCAATAACTAGTCCCAATGAGGATAAGAATACATACAATGATTAGATTATATTTGTGATTTTGTTCTGTAAATCTAATTCATTCATTGGTAGGCTTCTTACAAGTTTGTGACTCCTGCGCTCTTGTGTTGAGACATTGATAGAGAAATGCAGTTTTGTAATACAGTGGAACCCTCCTTTTTAAGACCTAAAAAAATCTCAGAAAATCAAGTCTTAAAAAGGAGGAAGTCTTACAATGGGGGTGAATTTACAGATGCAATGAACAGAAAATTTTAAAAAATCTAAGTCTTAAAAGGGAAGAAGTCTTAAATTGGAGGGACTTAAAAGGAGGGGGGGGGTCCACTGTAACCAGACCTTGTCACCTTGTTGCAGCGTGTAACTGTCACGGGAAGGCAATGGAGTGTGCCTATAACGCCACAGTGGATGCCGAGGGTTCCAGTCTCAACATGGAGGGAAGCTACGAGGGAGGAGGTGTCTGCTTGAACTGCCAGGTAATATTTGCTATTTCACACTCTGACGCTGATGCTAGATATTATATACATGCTCCAACTGAAGGGGAGATGCAGCCAAACGCAGTTTAATTTCTGCACATCTGTCATACGTATGCTTTCATATCCCTGTTCCTGCTGTTGTTTGTATGCTTGTTAATGCTTGTTGCCCTTTGTTTTCCCACATTGCATTTTCATTTTATCACTCTATCGCTTGTGTCTCTGTGAATTACACATTGAAGGAAAGCACCATGTGCCTGAGCTGTGCAAATTGACTGGTACAGTGGAACTTCTGTGTTAAGACCCTCCATTAATATAAGACTCCCTCTGCTATCAGACCTCTATTTTCTCAGACTTGTTTTCATTGTGTCACTGAATTCATTTCCATTGTAAGACTACATGTACCTCACTTTTAAGACGCACATTTCTCAGATTTTAGGATGTACCACTGTATCACAAATTCTAGGCTACAGTCCCATGCAGTGAAATTGATTTTTAACCCTATTCTGCTGTTACAGGAGTTCACAATGGGAATCAACTGTGAGCGATGTCTGAACGGCTACTACAGACCCGGAGGTTATGCCCCCACCGCCCCTATGCCGTGTCGGCCGTGCAACTGTCGCGAGACGGCCACCTCCACCTCACAGTGTGTCCCTGATGACAGTCGCGTGGATGAGGGGCTGGTGAGTTTTTGTTTGTTTGTGTGTTTGTTTGCTTGTTTGTTTGTTTGCTTGTTGTTATTTTTTTAGTTCCAATGAAGAACTGTGTTAGAGAGGCATCAATTTTTGCTGATGAGGACTTTGAAAGTGAGAAAAATTAATGTTTCTGTGTTTGCTTGTTTGCTCTGGTTTTTGTTTGTTGTATTGAATTGTTGAAGAAACTGTGTTTTGGAACACTGAGAGTCAGATAGAAAAGTTCTGTGGTTTCATCTGCCGCAATACATACTCCCATTAGGGGAGATGCAGATGAAAACAGTGTAAATGTAATACTAACTTGAGTATTTATCATAAACACAGTGCACTTTCAATTCATTTTGCTTTCTTTTGCAGAACCCAGGAGACTGTATCTGCAAGCCAGGCTTTGGTGGGGCTGATTGCAGAGGTTGTGCGTTTGGTTACTCTGGTTACCCCAACTGTCGACCTTGCCCTTGTAATCCTGCTGGCAGTGTCGACCCCAAAGCCTGCAATCAACCTTGCAGGTGCAAGGTCAGTGGGAAGATACAATGTTACAAAGTTGACAAAGCAGAAGTGCAATAAAAGTCACAACAGTAATTTATGGATTTTAGGGTGGTGTTTTTTTCTTAATTCGTACCTGTGCATCTTACAGTCAGTTGTGCCAAATGTGTGACTATATCAGTTTTCCTCCACTGCTCCTTATCACCTTAACCTTCCTATATCACACCTACAATAGTCAGCTTAAATCAGACATTAAAAATATAGCATGCCTTGTACACTGACAAAATCACTTGGTTGGTAGCACCATGAGAAAAAGTAATGTTTCTCTGTGTTTGTGCTTGCTTTCAGTTGCGTCAACATTTTGCAGGTTGCTGCTTTAGAGGGTGCAATTATCGTTGAAAATCACTCTGTGTCTTGCAAATTTGTCTGTACATGTCAGGTGTCTGCTCACGCTGGGAGGCTGTATATTGGAGGGATTGCTGTAGTGCCTTAAAAAGTTGGGGGGGGGCTTAAAATGAGGATTCGTAAAAGTGAGGTGCGGCTGGGCTTGAAAGGGGGGGGGGGGGGGGGTGGACTTTAATTATCTCTTACTGATCATCTTTTTTTCAGGCCAACGTTGGAGGTCGTGATTGTGGGCAGTGTTTGCCTGGCTACTTCAACCTGGACAGGAACAACCCGGACGGCTGTATGGAGTGCTTCTGTTTTGGTGTCACCACGCAGTGTGCAAGTGCTGGCTGGGGACTCTCAGAGGTACCCTTTACTGTCATCATTGCATGCATAGTTGGCACTCATATTCGTCTTCTTCTTCCTCGCTCATGGGCTGAAACTCCCACATTCACTCATGTTTTTGCACATGTTTTTTTTTTTTACGTGTATGCCTTACAGGAAGCCATACGCCGCTTTCGGGGGAGGCACTCATATGAGATGAGTCCTTGCGACACTGCATTCAAGACAACCACACACCTTCTCCAGGACTGAGCATAAAAGATGCAAAGCATTGCCTGACAAGACCTACCTGCAGGAGAAGCTGTCTGGCGACCTGGCAGATCTGAAGAGGACGGCAGCTTTCATACGCACCACATGAGTGGACGTCTGAAGAAGCAAAAAAGGAAGAAGAAGAAGACGGCGCAGGCATATTTAGTTAATGGTTTTTTTGTGAAACAAAGTATTTGCAGCCTTAGTAGAATCGCAAACAGATGTTGTATCTGAGACATTTTAGAGTTGTTTTTTTGTACTTCTGTGTACAGTATTGTTATGCACATGCAAGCTACAGTACATGTGGCTGCTCCGGTATAAGGTAACTGATTGAAATGTTCCAGATATCACATATGGATGATTGGGTGCTTTCGACCTTGGAAGATGGCGGCCTAACCTTGCTGGCTCGACGGTTCAACGGATGGCTGGAGGCCAAGACTTACCTGCTAGACGTCAACAACATTGATGTCAACATCAGTCCCACGTCCACACGCTACACACCCAACAAGGAGGTCCACTACTGGCTCGCCCCCATGATGTTCCTGGGAAATAGGGTAAGTGTTGGTGGTGGTGGTGGTGGTGGTGGTGGTGCTGCTGCTGCTGCTGCTGCTGATGATGATGATGATTTGGAGGAGGAGGATCATGATGATAAGGAGGAGCAAGAGGAGGATTATGACAGGGATAATCCCTTACTGGTTTCTCACCAATATGTTCCTCTGAAACAGAGTGAGTTATGGTGGTGGTGGTGGTGGGGATGATCATGATGAGGATCATGATGATGATAAAGAGGAGGATTATGTTGATGATAGTTCACTACTGGTTTGTGCCCATGATGTTTCTGGGTGGTGGTTGTGTTGGTGATCATGATGTTGATCATGAGGATCATAATGAGGAGGAGGATTATGATGATGATAGTCCACTACTGGTTTGTGCCCACGATGTTCCTGGGAAATAGAGTAAGTTATGGTGGTGGTAGTGATGATGAGGATGCTACAAAGCCTGCCAGGAAGCCCACACACTTCTGGCTCATCTCTTATAGTATAGAGTGTCTTATAATGGAGGGTCTTAAAATAAAAGTTGCACTGTAGTAATAATGGTTGTGGTGGAGGTTATTATTTCTTCAACTTTGAGCTGATAGGAAATATTTAAACACGTTTGTTTCAGATGAGTTCCTATGGAGGTCGGCTGAAGTACACGGTGAAGTTTACCTTGGACGGCAACCTGGCTGACCGTTTCCACCTGCCCGATCCTGACCTCATTCTCAGGGTAAGATTGAAATTTGCATTCAACTTTCACGGTCTGGTAATCTTATAATAAACACCAGATTAAAACATTGTTTGATTTAAAGTCATTCATTTTACTCAGAATCTTGCAAAGTATGATTGAAACCTTGTTTGCATATCACTGTTTCTTGCTACTTTTCTTGCAATGTTTAATTAACTAATTCTGCTTTAGTAACAGAGCCACAGTATCACATGTACATCACTATATCACCATTTTTTACTGCTTTGCATACAGTTCATGATTAAGCTTCTAATTGTGCTTCAATAGCAGAGCCACAGCATCATATTCACATCACTATATCACCATTTCAAACTGCATTGCACTCACTTTACAATTGAGTTTCAAATTTGTACAGCTAAATACATGTAGTTCTTCCATCCAGGGCAGTGGTATGACAATCGCCCACGGTCGCCAGTACAAGAGAGAAAACCTGGAGAACATGGTGTCGATCCGCCTGACCGAGGACGAATGGTACCACCTGGAGAATCGCCAGCCCGTGACCCGTCAAGAGTTCATGACCGTGCTCTACAGTCTGCAGCAACTCATGATCAAGGCCACTTACCACACTGCTCAAGACACTGTTTTGTAAGGGAGTGGAGTTCATTTAGTTTTAGCTGATAGTACACATTTCATGGTTTCAGGCGCATTTAAGATGGCAAAGTATGTAGCAGATCAGTTTGAATGGAGCTATGTTATTTTCTTTATGAAAAGAACAGCCATCAGTTAATTAATCAGTCAGTCGTGACTGCTGTTGAATGACAGAACATCAAATACTGTATATATATTCACAATAAGCATTGGCTGAATGAATGTGGAACATCGCAGATTCCATTTGGCAAAAAGCAGGAGCATGTCTCTTCAGAGAGCAGAGTGGCGCAGTGGTTAGAGCGCTTGCCTCTCACGCTGGAGGTCGTGGTTCGTCCCCCACTCGGGGACAAATACAAATACCCGATTTTTCCGAGCGCTCTCCAGTCCACCCTGCTGGAAATGGGTACCTGACCCTATTCAGGGCCGGGGAAGGCAAAGGCAGCGAGGGAGAGGAGATGGGCACCGCCCTCATAAAAAAAGCTGGCCCCCAGAAAAGTGGAGATCTCTAACATCTCTCTCCCCTACGACCAGATGGTTATGGGAATACCTTTACCTTTACCTTTTAAAAACTCATGTGTGTTTGTGCAGCTTGCGAGACGTGAGCCTGGACGTGGCTAGCCCTCTGGTGATGAGCAATCGTACACTGACATCTGTAGAACAGTGCCAGTGTCCTGAGGGTTATGCCGGCCTCTCCTGTGAGGTGAGTTCTTTTGTGTAAACTGCATCTTCTGCACTTGTTCACTTACTCCAAGTAAGATCATTAAAAAAGAAACAAAGACATGGACATATATGTATCAGTTGCATAGAATGAAGCATCACTTCCATATACAGTCGAACTCGCTCAAGACGAATCACTGGGGATCGGGAAATAAGTTCGTCTTAACCGAAATTCGTATTAAGAGAATTGATTGATTTTTTTTTTTTTTTAAGTCTTGTACGTTTTATGGTGTTTCAATTTGTTTCTTTCGCAACTTTCATGCTGCTTCATGTTTGGACAATAAAGTGACATATTTAGTTACATGTTCATGTGTGTCTCATGTTGAGTGATGATTGTTGAGTTTGAGTGAGAGTGAGCACACAGATGTTTCATCCATTTGTTACGTTTTTGGTCACACACACACACATCCGGTCCATGTGCGATGTTTCGCTCATGATCATGACGAAGTTCCAGCTGGAGTTTAGCAAACAAGACAAACAAGAAAAACAATACAAACCCAAAAAAGTATGAGAAGAGTTTATTTGATTCAAATAAGTGAACAAACAACACATGAGGTCAACATACACAAGTATATTTATGGAAGTAAGGGAAGTGACCTCCCTTGGACACCAAATAAACATGGCGGAACACTTGCATTCCGGCGACTTTGACACATTCAAACTTCTCAAATTCCCATGATATGTCGATCTCGGGACGAGTTTAAAGATTTCGTCATAAGCGTGAGTAAATTACAGACATTATGCATGCTTGGGAATCCAAAAAGTGCTCGTTATAAGCATAAATTCGTTACAAAGAATTCGTTTCAAGCATTTTTTTTAAGCATGAAGAAAGAGGTATTCAGTTGGGAACTTAAAACTAATACGTTATAAGTCAAAATTCGTAACTAGCGTGTTCGTTTTAGGTGGGTTCGACTGTACATGTATATAATGTAGAGCCTTTAATGAGATTCCATGAGTGCCTCTCTGTTACTAGCGAACATTTCTTTTTACAGGACACAGATGATTTTGCTGTCTTGTTTAGAGTAAGGGTTTTAAGGTTTTATTCGGCTTTAGGCCTAGAGGGCGTTTAAGCTAACACAAAACAGCTAAATAACACACACACAAACACACGCACAATGAGAGTGCACGCAGGCAGTAGCTGTTCAGAGGAGCTATGCCTCCCTCGTGTACTTGCCCTTTCTCTTTTTGAAGTTCAAATACACTTCACTCCACACTTAGATGTTTGTGACTTTGCTGTATCTTTGTGTACAGTTGCACAACTTTTACATATTTGTGACTTTGCTGTATCTTTGTGTACAGTTGCACAACCTTTACATGTTTGTGACTTTGCTGTATCTTTGTGTACAGTTGCACAACTTTTACATGTTTGTGACTTTGCTGTATCTTTGTGTACAGTTGCACAACTTTTACATGTTTGTTACTTTGCTGTATCTTTGTGTACAGTTGCACAACAATTACATGTGTGTGACTTTGCTCTATCTTTGTGCAGAGTTGCACACCAGGCTGGCGAAGGGAAAGTAACCAGCTGTATGCAGGTGTATGTCGACGCTGTGAATGCTACAACCATGCATCAGAGTGCGACCCCAACACAGGCGCTTGCCAGGTATGCTGCTGTCTTGGAAAATCTTTTTTTTTTATATGTTTATGCTCAAGCTTTAGAGAGGAGTCAAAATTGGCCGTCATTTTTCTGTCATTTCATCTCAGCAAGACGGTAGAGAAGGAAGAATTACTGAAAACCAACATTATGCAGCTTTGAGTAGTTGTACAGGTCACCGTGTTGAATATTGAAAAGCAAAACCAGAAAGACAGAAAAATAAAATCCACATGCTACACATATAAAGTCATATGCACACACATACACCCACACACTCTCACACACATTCATTTTACGTACATGATTTTTCATTTCAGGCCTGCAGACACAACACAGCAGGCACCAACTGCGACCAATGTCTGCCAGGTTTCTATGGAGATCCGAGACGAGGGAGGGAAGACGACTGCAAGCCGTGCGCCTGTCCCCTCATTGCTGGAAACAATTTCTTTGCTGAATCGTGCATCGCTCGTCCCACACTGGCTGATAGGGAGGCGTACGAGTGTGCCAACTGCCAGGAAGGCTACATGGGTGTGCACTGTGAGAGGTATGGGAAGCCCTGAGCTTTTCAAGTTATACAGTGGAACCCCCCTTTAAAGACCTCCTAAAAATGTGATGTAATCAGGTCTTAAGAGGGAGGGAGTCTTAAAATGGGGGTACATTTACACAGGTTATCAACACAAAGTCTGAGAAAACAGGGTCTTAAAAGGCAGGAAGTCTGAATTGGGGGGGGGGGGGGGGGGTCTTAAAAGGCGGTTTCAGCTGTATTGTGAATCTAGAATTCCCAGATAGCCCTAATCAAAGTAGGGAGAAGTTATGTGCTTTTGCTGGTATGATTTTGAAATGATTGATCAGCGAAACTATGATATGTCAGTATTTATTTATTTTGGTGATTATGCATTAATCACAAAGAAGAAGAAATCTTGCACCAATAGTCTCCTGTCCGCTCAGCGACCTTCCCCTTGACCCTGCTTGTGACCTCGATGGTTTTTGCCCCCGCAAGGGGTACGGTACTCTCTAAGCACCCAAAACCTCAAAGAGAGATAACTGGCGAAAACCTTCCTATTGTAGTCCCCTATATGACGGCTTACTAGTGCCAAAACCTCATAATTGTAATTATCAAGGGAAAATTAGTAATTTTCCCTTGATAATTACCATTTTCACGTGTCAATTACTAATTTTCCCCGGAAAATTACTAATTTTTTCCGGAAAAATGACTAACTTTCACCTGTTAATTACTAATTTTTAGTTTTGGCTCACTTCCTGATGGATTGCTAGTGCCGAAACTAAAAATGAGTAATTTTCCCATGAAAATTAGTAACTAACAGATGAAAACAGTAACTGACAGCGTTAATTAGTAATTATCACGTGATAATGGGTAACACCAGGTTTTGGCACTAGTAAGCCGTCATACTCCTGTCTGCCCAGCCGACCTTCCCCTTGACCCTGCTTGTGACCTCGATGTTTTTTGCCTCCGCAAGGGGCACGCACCCAAAACCTCAGAGAGATAACTGGCGGAAACCTTCCTATTGCAGCAAATGTTCAAAATCATATCATATTTCACTAGGTGCTCACCTGGTTACTACGGTGACCCCACCCAGCCAGGCGGAATGTGTCGAAGATGTAGCTGCGGAGGCAACATCGACCCCTCCATCCCTGGGTCATGTGACAGAGCCACAGGGGCTTGCAACATTTGCGCCAGCAACACTGAAGGAGACTACTGTGAGCGGTGTAGGTCTGGCTACTTCGGCTCTGCTCGCAACGGGGATTGTCAACGTAAGTTTGCTAGCAAAGCGTTCAAGATGTCATTGTCTTTTGGCTTGCATTTTTGTTGGACTTTTAACTCTTGTTTCAAAAGAAAGATAGCAGTTCTAAAATAATCTTAAACCTACATGTATGTTGAACTTTGTGCTCATTGTCTTACTGTTATTTTGTTTGGGATGTCATAGTTATATTATACAAATTACAAATTTGCCCGGTAAAGGTTTTATAAATTCTACATCATGAACTGATTTAAGTTCATGATCAAGCTAAACGGCTACAGGTGTTGAGATGAAATACTGTACATTTATGGTCTCCCATAAGTTAATTTATGTTACAAAATTCTTTGTGCCAGCACCCACTTGATGTAAGATTTTCCTCCTCATTTGTATTCAGGTTTATCCATTACAACAAACAAATTCTACGTTACTTAATACTGTGGGGGACATACATACATACTATCATTATGTTGTTTTCAGCATGTGCCTGTGATCGTCAAGGGTCATCATCAGATTCATGTGACCAGCGCACAGGCCGCTGCGACTGTCAGCCACGTTTTGTTGGACGTCAGTGTGAGAGATGTCAGGTCAGTCTGATTCTGAAGGTTGTCAGTGTTCATGCTATAATCCAGTAAGGAACTTACAATAAACAGCGACCAGTACTTTGAGAAAGAGGTGGGATGGAGAGATCATTTGGTCTGTGAAGTGAAATTCTTTGAAAGAGCACACATATGTTAAACATATTACATTTCTGATAAAGTCAAGTCATAAATGTCTACTGATTTAGAACTATGGTTCAAATTTCAAAATAAATTAAATGCTTAGAGAGCAGCTCCAGTTGGTGATCTTTTAGTGGAATCTCATGCTCATAGTGAACTATACCATGCTGACATTTTGAGAAGAAATGGTTCTTAAGTGTTAGAACTCTTTCATGATAAGTTTGCAATGTGTGGATTCCACTGTATTGGGACTGAATCATCTAGCTTACCTGCTTAGACTTACCTAAATAAAAATTAAAAGCTGCACATACCCTCAAAAACAATCATCAGTTCTCATAGCCTTTTCCTGTTTGCTTTTTTTATCATTTACTTTGTTTACCGTCAGCTTTTTGAATGTCATCATCTTCTGTCAAGTGCCATTTCCTCCATTGAGTACACAACTGTTTTTCTTTTTGCAGCCTGGCTATGGGGATGTGTCTCAGGGATGTGTCCGCTGCAGCTGTAGCGGGGCAGGGTCAGTGAGCCGTGACTGTGACCCCGTGTCGGGTCAGTGCCGCTGTCGGCCAGGGATAGGTGGCAAGCGATGTGACCAGTGCGCGTCTGGGTACTTTGGTTTCTCCCAGCGTGGCTGTCAGCGTAAGTGTGAATTGGTTGTGTCAGAGAGTTCTTTTCATCAAGCACTGTGTTTGTGAAGGAGTGAATAGATAATGAAGGGTGACTGGGTTGCTTGCAGACAAAATTGTGTGTGTATATATACAGCAGTCCCTGCAATGTACGGCCCCCGGCGTGAGCGGACACCTGACATGTACGGACACATTTGCTTGGCACGGAGTGTTTTCCTTCTATATTTGCCCCCCCTTAAACGGACACCTGCAAAACGTGGACACGGACACTCATTTTCGGTCCCAACAGCAGGTCATACCTCCAATGTACGGACAGACCATCGTCAAATTTTCACCACAACAAAATCGAGAACAGAGCAGTCCGGCTCTTGGTGCAAAGATCACAGCCGCAATGGCGTGACGACATTCACTGGTAACTTGAGTGCACCTGTACCCATCAGGAGGGGGGGTAGTTTTGGTCAGGAGTGGAGTACATGCGAAGATGCCAATATGAAACTGCACTGTGCTCTTTATTTTTGTCTGTTGGACGTAAACAACAGAAACCACAGTCGATGAAGGTCCTGAGCGAAAGAGAGTGAAAAACCGGCCACAGTTCTCAGCATCGTGTGTCTGTGTGTAACCTCTTTCATTGACAAGATACTCTTGTTTCCCCTCAGCCTTGACCAGTGAGTCGGTTGCCTAATCTGTGAACCCTTCAGTTGTCTTGCTGTGTCAAAAGTTACGACACAGTCAACTGGTTTTGCTCTGAGTGAACAGTTGGAGCTGACCTCTCTGGCCACAGCCCAACAGTACATGGCTGGAGGGAGTGAGAGAGAGAGGGAGGCTGGGGGGGGGGGGGGTGGGGGGTGGGGGTGGAGGGGTAGCTGGCTAAACTCTGTGGGGTGTCCGGTGTCACTGCATGTCAGCAGGAAGAGCATTGGAGAGAAATAGAGAGGTGTACTCTTCCACACAATTTCCAAGCATCAGTTGTCACGGCTTGGGGTAGGCATTAGTGAGGGAGAGTGGGAGCTGTGTATTTCCGACTGAAAAGTGAAAAGTCACTGCCATGCCACATGATCGGCATGCAGTCAATAAAGCCAGACAAGATGAAAATAAATTACATGATTATGACATGCAGCTCTATCTGCTGCTATTTATTCAAACTGGTTTTCAAGCTTATTCTTGCAAAGCATCTGCACACGCTCCTCTGTGCTGTGTTTGTGTGGCTGCTTTCGTATGTCAGTGCATGGTGAGTGTGTTCACTGCCTTGAGGATTTATTTTATCTCTTCTTTTCAACACTTTTCATACAAGTCATTTTTACAGAACGTTTAAAGAAGTATTAGGAGTTTATTGTTTAGTAGCCACAAGAAGTGATTAGCATAGACTCAATCCTGTTGTTTGTGTGTCTCTGTGTGAGTGTATGGGGGAGGGGGTGGTGTGGTCACCCCTCCCGTGACCGGACACCTGCAATGTACGGACAGTTTTGCTATGGCCCAAGGGTGTCCGTTCATGAGAGGGACTGCTGTATACTAGATTCTTCAAGTGCTGGTAATAACTTGAATTGTTAACTATGCATCACACTGAACATCTATGAACTTATATGACCCTGTGTTTTGATGCTAATATAGAGGAATGTGCTCTGTACAATTGATAGAATTCCAAAGAAAATCAACTAAAACAGTCCTACTTTAGATTCTAGCATTTTGTTGATTTGATAAAGCCGGTTAAAGGGGTTGCTTGATAAAAAAAAAAAATCCAACATCCAGGATAGAGTTGTGAAACGCTAAAGTTTAAGGAGGAAGACTGTCTCTTTAAGACACTCATTGTTTTGAGACTGAGGGACTGTAGCAAGCTGCTTAATGTCACAAACCGACGTTGTGGTGGAATTTTGGCGTTTTAAACATCTCTTTAGGAGAAAGACAAAACTGATTATTTTTTTATTATGAAATAGTGTTTATACTCGTTACTGGTATGGATAGAAAGATGAAAGAATGTTCAATCATGCATTGTCAATCGTATTTAAGAGAATATTTTCCGTGGAGAATAATTTGCTCAGTCTAAAGCTCAAAAACATCAAAATCACCAAGAATCTAGTTACGCCAAAATTCCACGATGACATCGAAATGGTGATTGTGTGCAGGGTGTGACTGCTACACTCCAGGGACCAACAACATCACTCAGTGTGATCCTCGCTCTGGTCGCTGTCTGTGTCAGCCCAACGTTGTAGGCCAGCGATGTGACACGTGTCAGGTAGGGTTGTCCTATCTTTCATCTGTGTTAAGCTAAACTCATGTTGAGAGAGAGAGAGAGCGAGAGATTGTGTATGTGTGTGTGTAGGCGGGGAGTTCTTGATTAAAAAATTTTGGTCAGCTTGCCTGTGTGTATGACACAGTATATCTTGTGGTGAGAAAATGTCAGCGTTCCTGGTTTATACTTGCTTCTATAGCCAGTTGCAGTTTTTAAAGAAAGGCAAAAGGAAACATCAGTATGAAAGTCCCTTGTTCATTTCAGAGCTTCTTATTCTCTCAAGTGCGAGGAGATGGATTCCCCAAAACTCTCCCTTACTCTTGTTGGACATGTATGCATTTAGAGCGCTTACATCCCTTTGTTTTTCAAAGGAAATATCAGCAGCAGAACCATTGATGTCAAACTTTGAAGTAGTTTTGCCACTTTCAACTGTCCACAGGTTGGTTTCTACGGCGTCGACAGCGGGCAGGGTTGCAGACAGTGCGGATGTGACAGCGTGGGATCCACGTCCTACCAGTGCGACCAGCGAAGCGGCCAGTGTCCCTGTCGGCCGGGGGTCACAGGTCGAGACTGTGCCCAGTGTCAACCAGGATACTACGGATTTTCCTCTGCGGGTTGCCAACGTGAGATTGTTGATGCGTTTGCCTCCTCATTTGCTGCCACTTGTATCGGTTCTTTGTATCTGCTTGGTTATGTCTGTTTTCCTGATTAGGAAATGGGGATTTTTTTCTTGGAGCCAGAAAACATTGAGAAATTGAGACGCCCTTGTGAGAGGAGAAAAACAGAAAACGTCGGTTGTGCAAGATATCTTTTCTGAAGGGGAAAGGAGAAGGGGATTACTTCTCAGCAAGTGATCCAGACAACACCTAAGGGTGTATGGAGAAAAAACTCTGCCTAAAGCACAAGCAAATGAGCAGAAAAACAAACAGACATTAAACCTAAACATAACTTTTTTACCTATGGAACTGGACAGTTCTTGGAATTTTTAGGATAGGCATTTTATACACTACGAAAGAAACTGTCATTCCATCATTATCTACATAAATCACAGCCAAGAATTTCAGCCAGTGTGTATATGAAAATGTACGCTTATCCCTGGTTCTGTTGATTTCAGGATGCCAGCCATGTAACAAGCCAGGCCACGTATGTGACCCCAACACAGGAGAATGTGCTTGCCCACCCAACACCATGGGCCCCAACTGCGAGCGCTGCGTCACAAACTCATACAATTTTAACAACGACCAGGGCTGCAAGGTAAGGACTATCAGGGAGCCACAAGTCTTCACGGCACTGTGGTTTGGGAAGGTGCTATCACTAGTGTTGTTACCACGCTGATGAGCGGTAGTTGCCTTCGGGACTACTGTCACTAAGGTGTCAAGGTCACAACAGCAGTTACAAAATAGTCATGACTGTCGCCAAGGTTACAAGGGCCAGAAACCACAAGGTTGTGTTACTGTTACCATGGAAATAAGGGCAGTAACCTTGGGGAAGTAAGTGTTCTGGAGGTCATCAAGGGTTTGGACTTTTTCGCTGTTTGCTGTAGTTTTTTGTCATCACTGCTAATTGGGCTTGGACACAAAAGTAATGGTTAACAAGAGCAGAGTTTTTGCTGTGTGATTTCACTGTTAACTGAGCTTGGAGCACAAAAGTAATGGTTAACAAGAGCAGAGGTTTTGCTGTGTGATTTCACTGTTAACTGAGCTTGGAGTACAAAAGTAATGGTTAACAAGAGCAGAGGTTTTGCTGTGTGATTTCACTGTTAACTGAGCTTGGAGTACAAAAGTAATGGTTAACAAGAGCAGAGGTTTTGCTGTGTGATTTCACTGTTAACTGAGCTTGGAGTACAAAAGTAATGGTTAACAAGAGCAGAGGTTTTGCTGTGTGATTTCACTGTTAACTGAGCTTGGAGTACAAAAGTAATGGTTAACAAGAGCAGAGGTGTTGCTGTGTGATTTCACTGCTAACTGAGCTTGGAGTACAAAAGTAATGGTTAACAAGAGCAGAGGTGTTGCTGTGTGATTTCACTGTACAAAAGTAATGGTTAACAAGAGCAGAGGTGTTGCTGTGTGATTTCACTGCTAACTGCGAGGCTTAGAGCACAACAGTTAACATTCTTCTGTAGGAGAGGTTGTAATGTTACATCATAACTGCAAAAGCAACTCAAAGCACACCAGTAACATGCATTGATTTGTCACCATTGTAAAGTGCGTGGGCTTTTTTGTGTGTGCTTTGTTGGTTTTGTGCACTTTATAAACATATTTTCATCATAGTTCTATCTGTTGGTTGAAAAGAATATGTCAACAAAGCCAGTCACATATTAATCATGGTGCTGGGTTAAGTTTTGCACAAGTGGTATTCTATGCTTTCATCGTTTTCCTAATAGTTTTGGTTTATGTCTGTGTGTTGTTTTTGAAAATTTAGAATGTTAGAAGTGTAAGCTCAACAAAATTAAAATTAAAACTCTTTAATTGTGAGTTACTTGTTTTTTCTTAACTAATTCTGTTTGAAGTCAGCAGAAATTGGCAAATGAATATTAATTTTTTTTTTACATGTATTAAAAAAAAATGTAATCGGTTGTCACTAACTAAAATTTTAAATGTGTAGATCTTAAATAAACAACCTTAACTCTATAACGGTAGCAAAGATGTTGTACACCTAGCGTTTAGAACTTTGTTTCTCTAACTAAAGTGTACTTGATCTATTAGGATTGTAACAGTTTCATTTAAATTAACTGAACCTACTGGGCTCTTTAAAACTTACATAACATATGCATGTGTCTAATTCTGGTAAATGGTCGATGATGTAAAGATAAAAGAATAACCAACAACTAAAACCTCATGAACAGGAAGGCACTTCCATTTTTGAATGCACGGTTGGAATGCACGAGCAGATGATTTTTAACAAAACGTATGCTTTTCCTTTTTAGTTTGTTAGAACACATCTAATTGCATTTCTTTATGCTTTTTTGTAAAGTCTTGAACAAGACTGGGTAGTTTGCTTTTCATCTTAGTTCATTGTCTGTCGTTTGTCTCGTTTTGGTTTGTGTGTTGATGTTGTTTTAAAAAAATTTGCATTAGTTTGTTGACGTTTTTAGTACATAATTATAGGTACGTTTCTGCTGATGGCTTGCAACAGCAGTAGCTACTAGCTGTAATCCCATACACTAGAACACTTTTTTTAATTATGATTTGAAGCGTATCTTATTAACTGAGTGCTTAACCAAGTATTTAAAAGTGTAGATGTGCATGCTTGTTTACTATGCTTTTATTTTAATTCAGCTCACTGTGAACTGTATCTGTATCCTTTTGTTTTAATTTGAATTGCTTACTACATGTAGCTGTATATATATACTACCTTGACTAAAGCGCAGCACAAAAAGAGCTTGCCATGTTCTCAACTCTTGCCCCCCCCAAATAAAAAATAAAAATAATCAAAATAAAAAATGCCCTTTTCTTTCTCAGATCTTGGCCAAGGCCTTTAGACATTTTTGCCAGTTTAGTTTTCTTCATGCAGAACATTATTTTTAAAAAGCAACCAGTTAACACCTGATTAAGTTGGGGAAGCCGTCTTTGCAAGAGTATGTATGAGAAAAGCTCAGAAACGAGTGACTCCACAATAAGGAGGAGAGAGAAAGTGGCAATCTTTTTTCAGAACCAAACCAATATCAAAAGACAGTTAAAACTTAATATTATAACAAATAACATTATGCTGTGTGCTCTAACCATGCTAGGTTTGGTTGGTTCAGCTGCCGTTTAACAACATGCTTGGTATGTGTGCACTCTTGATGTTTTCCAGCGGTGCAACTGCACCGAGGAGGGTTCAGAGTCCCAGCAGTGTGACCCAGTAAGCGGTGTTTGCACTTGCCGCCCTGGTTTTCGTGGCTTCAGTTGCGAAGCATGTCTGACGGGTTACTATGGGTTCCCCAAGTGTGATGCATGTTTGTGTAACGCAAGCGGAACCCAAGCAGAATCGTGCACCAGTGGCCCTGATTTGTGCGAGTGTGATTCCTTCGGCCAGTGCGAGTGTAAGGTAAGAGTTACAGAGGAAGACAATTGCACCGAGAGTTGGTAAAAGTGCACAGTGCACTGAAAGGTTGCAGAAGGCTAACATGGAAGATTCCGGGGTTGTCAGCACTTTATAGTTTATATATATTCAAAACAGTTATAGTGGTTAGACACCATTTTTAAAATTATTCAATTTAAGACTAATCACATAGCTGCGCACAGTAGAGATACAGGGTGATTTTTTTTGTAGAAACAGGGTTTGAACCAGAAAGAGATGTACGCGTATTTACACTAAAATGTTAGAGACTATATCGAGAATTGAACTGGAAGTTCTTAGGTGTTGTTGGTAAGACAGCAGTTGAGTAGGCATAAAATTCCGAATTGCAAGAAGATCGAAAACTATGGTGTTGAGGAAGCATGGTTGCAAAGAACAAGATTTGAGGAAAATGTCATCCACTGCGTCTAGAAAATTTAAATGTTACCAGCTGTCTTCATAATTTTCTTGAGTTGAAAAAGTCAGTTTCCATTTTACCAACAATTTTGGGATGGAGCTCTATTCGGCAGATGCAGTTTGCTGTAAATTACAGCATGTCCTTGTTCTCATCAAAACCTTTCTGGCAAAGAAAATTGCGTGTACAGTAGTTAATATATTATGGATGTGTGCCGTACGTAGAGCAGCTGATTGGGGTTAAGCCATTAGTTTGATTAAGAAATCTTATGGGCATGTGAGATCTAGACTGTAGTGTGGCATGATTGGTGTTGTGAGTACAGAGTGGTGGTAGATGGTGAATGCATTGTGCAACGCTTCGGACCCTGAGCAATGAACAAGTCAATCACTTGGGATCAGTGACTTGGGTCTTGTTGGCCATATGAGACTCTTAATTACCTTTTTGTCAACATTTAATGATTTTTGAAACTTGTATGCACTTTCCTTGATCATGGTAAACTGATGTTGAACAGACTACTTTTTTGTGAACAGTAAACAATAGAAATACATGTACATTTGAACATGATTTGAACAAAAAGTCGGATGTGGATGTTAATGTTAACCTTAAGGGGAGAGGAAGTTCAAAACATTAAAACTGGCTGTTTGCACATTTGTTTGCATTATTTTGATGTACTTTAAGCTAAAAAGCATAACAAGTCACATTCATGCTCATTCTCCCCCCCTTTCCCCCGTCGCGATATAACCTTCGTGGTTGAAAACGACGTTAAACACCAAATAAAGAAAGAAAGATTCATGCTCATTTTTAGAACTACATGTAGCAACAACATTATACATTTATCATTTCAAGCATTCATTTTTGAACAATAGCCAAATAGATTTGATAAGTTTGGTGTGTATTGATCCAATGTTGAAGTGCAGGTATAGTCATAGCAGCTCTTCTTTTTTTCACAGTATAGAAACACACTTAATAGACAGGTTTATACACAATTTGCACACATTTTATAGCATTTTACACACTTTTTTGTTGTTGTTGAAACATTTGCTTTCGATACCATTAAGCTTAAATCAGAGGGTTTGAATTTGATGCTAACACTGATTAACATGCTCAGCTTTTAATTGCAATTGCGCAGGTTTTGCAAGCTTTTGTTTTACAAGGCCATGCAAAGAGCTTTTTTGAGAGTAAGAATCAGAGAAAAGGTACTCTATCCCATGCCAAGGCCTCAAAATCCCACACCACCAGTATTCTTCCTCTTCCTCCCAACCTCGGACATTGTTTGAACTGTTTTTCTTTTCAGCATTTTGCTTTAGATAAATTTCATAATGTGGTAGGTATATGTGTATAATGAAGTTTTCAGATATGTGTGTTGATAAAGAATGTATCGAGGCATATTTCTAAGAAGATAATTATGGTAGATCAAAGGAGATAACAGCAAATCACATGTACAAATGGACTTCATGGACAGTAAGTGGATAAAACTTCATTGCCCTTAAGTGACTTCGACTATGTGATAGCGATAACGTACGAACGTATTTCACAACTTGCGTGCAGACAGAAAGCTAACAGGGCATTCTACTGGAAAGGTAAACTCCTGAATCATACCCTGTATCAGAGGTTTAAATAAACTCGCATAAGACTGAGGGATTTTACAGGTAAACATGGAGGATAATTTTACGTATGAATAGTATTGCACAGCTTGCATGCAGACAGACAGAAAGTTAACAGGGCAATTTCTACTGGAAAGCTAAACTCCTGAAGCGAACATTGTATCAGCTGATGTTTAAATAAGAGACTGAGGGATTTTGCAGACAAACGTGGAGGGGGAGCAGTGTGACAGGTGTGCACCAGGTACTTTCAGCCTTCAGCGTGATAACCCCAAAGGATGCACCGAGTGTTACTGCTTCTTCCGCAGTCAGGAGTGTATGCAGGCCCCCTACATTTGGAGCACAGTAAGAGTTATCCTCTGATCAGTGAATATTTTTGAAGAATATGAACAAGTATTTGTTTTGATGTGATGGACTACAGCTGTCAGATGATAAGGCATCGAAATGTGTCTAAAATTTCTCAAATGTTATTGTAGCAGAATATGCTTGTGTGTGCATCTACTTTGGTACATTTACACAGGCAGAAGCCTCAATAGAGTCAGATTGTAATCACTTTCTTTTGTGTTTAGTTTTACAGTGTTAATGTATTATGACGGTCATGGGCACATGCAATGCATGTGTAGATATCCACACATAGATAGGCACACACACAAACAAACAAGCAAACACACTCACACACACACACACATGCATGCACACACTCACTCACACACCCGCTCTCTCTCTCCCCCACTCTTTTTCCCTTATATATCTCTCTCTCCCCATTGTCTTCCACCCTCTCTCTCTGACTCTCTCTGACTCTCTCTCTCTCTGACTCTCTCTCTCTCTGACTCTCTCTCTCTCTCTCTCTCTCTCTCTCTCTCTCTCTCTCTCTCTCTCTCTCTCCCCTTGCTCCTCCTCAAACCAACCCCCTCCCGCTCTTAATCCACTCTCTCTGTTTTCAACAGATTACAGTGGACACACGCCGAGTGACCATCAGCCCTCAAGCAAGAGAGCCAGTAGTGGTTATGGACGGTTACCTGGTCATCAACTCCACACAGGTGTATGTGGACCCTGCTGTCCAGACACGTCCACTCTACTGGTCCATGCCAGCTGAGCTGCTTGGTGACAAGGTTAGTTTTCATTCTTGTTAAGTGAAGTGATTGTGATTTTCTTTTTGGGGGGAGGTGGCATCTTTTGCAGAGCTGTCTTAGGGTAAATACAAATACCCGATTTTTCCGAGCACTCTCCAGTCCACGCACCTGGAAGTCTCAGATTAACTTGAGATATAAGGTCTAGAAATAAAAAATCGTCTCCTGAATTTATTGCTGCAGCTCTGGTAACAAGAAGATTTGGAGAGGAAAGCCTGTTTGAAAAAAAAGTAACTTGAGGTTTTATTTTTACTGCATTGACGGACGTCATGTGCCAGTTGATTATTAGTTCATCCAGCGTCATACCCTGTTGAAACACAGTGCTATCATCGGACTTGACAAACACAGTGCTATCATCGGACTTGACAAACACAGTGCTATCATCGGACTTGACAAACACAGTGCTATCATCGGACTTGACAAACACAGTGCTATCATCGGACTTGACAAACACAGTGCTATCATCGGACTTGACAAACACAGTGCTATCATCGGACTTGACAAACACAGTGCTATCATCGGACTTGACAAACACAGTGCTATCATCGGACTTGACAAACACAGTGCTATCATCGGACTTGACAAACACAGTGCTATCATCGGACTTGACAAACACAGTGCTATCATCGGACTTGACAAACACAGTGCTATCATCGGACTTGACAAACACAGTGCTATCATCGGACTTGACAAACACAGTGCTATCATCAGACTTGACAAACACAGCTGCAAGGGCATGATTACACCTTGATATGCTTTCTGTCTTTGTTTCAGACTGTGTCGTACAATGGAAGATTAGACTTCATCCACTTTTTTGACGCACCAGTCGGAAGCCTCGGCACTCGAGGCACCTTTCCTCTCGTTGTTTTGAGGGGCAATGGCTTTGAGCTGCACGGGGACGTCACTGCACTTGAACCCAACCACGCTGAGTCCTTCAGCATCAAACTTCATGAGGTGAGTAGTAGGGAGAGTGCTGTGCTGCTTTGAGAGTAGGTGTGATGTGTATTTGTGTTTCTGGCAGTCTTGTTGTGGAGGACTCTGAGGTGGTGTAGGTTTATGTGTTGGGAGCAGTTGCAGGGTGTTGGATGAATATGGGGCTAGCTCTCACTTTGGATTGCAAAAGATTTTGAGTTATGAGGAAATTGTTTGGTTAGTGTCTTTTTAGAAACTATCCAAGAGGAATAATGTATCAGCCAGCGCCAGGCAGCATGTAACTGTCAGAAATAAATTGTGCGAAATTTAGCTCAGTGTGAAATTTAGCTCACCACACTTCTGCTGTGGTAATAAATGAAAAAGATAGTGGAGTGTTTTGTCACAAAAGAATTGATGGGGATAGAGATATCAGAAAAGGAAAGCTACTGCTGTGTGACAGTGCTTCTGATATTGCAGGATATAAAGTCAGTGACTTCAGACTTAAAATCTAGTCAAAAAAAGTCCCAGGGAGGGAGAGTCATATGCAAATGAGAGATGGTATTAGAATTGAGGTTAGTTTACAGGCTTTGTGAACAGAAAAATTCAAGAAAACAAGATTGCACGAGAAAGAAATTTTTAAAATCAGAAGGCTGGTCTTATACAGCAGTTTCCTTGCATGAGTTATCTAAGTTGTCTGTGGCTGCAGAGCAACTGGCGTTTACCTGGCCAACAGCCACCAGTGTCGCGACGTTTGATGATGGTGGTGCTGCAGAACGTGACGGCCATCTTGATCCGTGCGACACAAGATGGCAGCGCTACATACGCTGAGTGAGTATATACACACTTGCTTCATCCTGTCACAAGCATGCTTACATCAATCACTTGGTGCAAGGGAACAACCCTCCCCCCCTCCCCTTGTTTTAGTTAAAGACCTTAATTCAGAAATCTGAGAAAATCAGGTCTTAAAAAAGAAAGGAGTCTTGAAGTGGAGGTAAACTCAGAGAGGTTATGAGCAGAAACTCTGAAAACACAAGGTCTTGAAAGGGGGGGGGGGGGGGGATGGTTTTAAATCAGGAGATCTTAAAAGGGGGGTTCCACTGTAGATGCCAGCCCATCTAAATAAAGGTGCCAGCAAAGATTACTTTCTTGGTTATAAACAACAACTTCGACCATGTGTGGTTGCTTTATCTATCAGTGTCAAAGTATAGGACCATGCCGCCAGCTTTAAGATGGCCTCCAGCCTGTAACTTAAATTGTGCTTTATTTTGTGTGTTCCTTTCACGGGGGAAAAAAGCAGTAGGGTGGCTCAAAAAAAACGCTTTTTTTGAAATGTTACCCTCCCCTGGTTTTATTTTGTGCGTATTGGTGTATATATCACCCTGATTTTCTTTCAGAATTTTTCGACCTATTTTGAGGGGTGCCATTTCACGATTTTCTTTAAAAAAAGCTGAAAAATCACGTTTTTTGGGCTAAAATAAACTTTTTTTTTAAATGTTACCCTCCCCTGGTTTTATTTTGTGCGTACTGGTGTATATATCACCCTGATTTTCTTTCAGAATTTTGCGACCTATTTTGAGGGGTGCCATTTTACGTTTTTCTTTAAAAAAATCTGAAAATCACGTTTTTTTGACTTAGTGCACAAAATATACTCATAAAGGTGATCAGATTTTATTGAAATTGAGGATTTAAGTACGTTACAATGCAAACAATCACATATTATTACAGTCCTGGTTATAATACAAAACCGATATTCATTCTACGATCTATCTGCTAATCACTATTCTTGTTACTGTATTATCTCGAGTAAGCCGAAGTAGGATTTACGGTGGACAAATTGTTCCTTGAAAGTCGGCTAATGCGCGATGTTTTACAGTCATAATACAAAACCGATGTTCATTCTACAATGTCATTCAAGTCTGCCTTGCGGAGGTGAGAGAGGCGGCAGCGGTGGTCGGTTCCGACTACTATGACATCATCAATATGGCCTGGATCGCGTGTCATGTTGGCATATTCCTGGACATCCTTGACCGCCCTCTCTGCGCTGTCATTGACGACCTTCATATCTCGGGTCAGGTCCCTCAGCTCCTGGTAGGCGGGGGACAGAGGCCAGGTCGCAGGCTCAGTGAGGAGCCACGCTGTGTCAAGGCAGAAGAGTTTGAAGAGAAGCCATGACCTCTCTGTCACCAGCTCCCCTCACATCGGCCCCTACTCCATCACCACCACCCTCGCCCTGACATCAAAGGAGTGGGCGAGGGTACAGCTGGAGGCAAACACGTTCGAACGAGAAGATTACCGGGAGCTCACAGAGAGTATCTACTTCTATCTCGGTGGAGATGTCCCCCGTGGATACCGTATGCGACGCCCAGGTGCCATGCATTCTGCACGCTTCATGGCGAGCTCCATCTACCTTCTCAAGATGCAGCTGCTGAGTAACATCTGGCCGATGAAAGTCCTCGAGCAGCCTGTGGTGGAGAAGATGGCCCAGATTGTGGTGCTACTATACGGGCCATACTACGTGAAGTCCCGCCTCTCCACATCCGCCCCTCGCCACGACCTGGAATTCTACTATTCACTCCTGGCATACATCTCGGTCGAGCCCGCTGCAGCAAGGAAGGGGCTTGATAGTATCCGGCGGCACATGTGGTATCTCGTGCCCGAGCAGGTCATCCTGTGTCTCTTTGATGACATGGTGTCAGACAAGGAGAAGAAGGAAGTTGCTGATGCTCTGGTGGCACTGCCTGCACCACGCTACTTTGCCCCGGGAAAGCCAAACTTCCAGCCAGTGATTCGCCTACTGACTGACACCCGCCCAAGCCTCGCCACCTTTGTGACAGAGAGGTCATGGCTTCTCTTCAAACTCTTCCACCTTGACACAGCGTGGCTCCTCACTGAGCCTGCGACCTGGCCTCTGTCCCCCGCCTACCAGGAGCTGAGGGACCTGACCTGAGATATGAGGGTCATCAATGAGAGCGCAGAGAGGGCGGTCAAGGATGTCCAGGAATATGCCAACATGACACGCGATCCAGGCCATATTGATGATGTCATACTAGTCGGAACCGACCACCGCTGCCGCCTCTCTCACCTCCGCAAGGCAGACTTGAATGACATTGTCTAAATGGAGATAGCCGATGTAGAATGAACATCGGTTTTGTATTATGACTGTAAAACATCGCGCATTAGCCGACTTTCAAGGAACAATTTGTCCACCGTAAATCCTACTTCGGCTTACTCGAGATAATACAGTAACAAGAATAGTGATTAGCAGATAGATCGTAGAATGAATATCGGTTTTGTATTATAACCAGGACTGTAATAATATGTGATTGTTTGCATTGTAACGTACTTAAATCCTCAATTTCAATAAAATCTGATCACCTTTATGAGTATATTTTGTGCACTAAGTCAAAAAAACGTGATTTTCAGATTTTTTTTTAAAGAAAAACGTGAAATGGCACCCCTCAAAATAGGTCGCAAAATTCTGAAAGAAAATCAGGGTGATATATACACCAGTACGCACAAAATAAAACCAGGAGAGGGTAACATTTTTTTAAAAAAAGTTTATTTTAGCCCAAAAAACGTGATTTTTCAGCTTTTTTAAAGAAAATCGTGAAATGGCACCCCTCAAAATAGTTCGAAAAATTCTGAAAGAAAATCAGGGTGATATATACACCAATACGCACAAAATAAAACCAGGGGAGGGTAACATTTCAAAAAAAGCGTTTTTTTGAGCCACCCTAACATATGGCCTTGCTAGTTTATGTTGCTTAGCAGCCAAATTTCCCAGCGATGGGACAATAAAATAATGAAAATGAAATTTTTAAAAATTAAATGCATTTCTTTTGTGTGTCACAGGATAGGACCCATTGGGCTGGAGGTAGCGGAGCCAGACCGCAGTGCCAGCAGCACTGACATTGTGGCTTACGGAGTGGAGCAGTGCGAGTGTCCCGACAGATACTCTGGCCTCTCCTGTCAGGTCGGACTGAGTTTTTGTTGTATTGCTTCATTGATTGTAAACCTGATTTATTGTCACTTGTGCCACCTGTCTATAAAATTGACATTTGGAAGAAGGATATGCTTGATTAAATTACATATCTTAACCCGACTCACATATAGCATTAACTTCAGTTTAAGTGCTAAGACGCTGAACTACGCTTCACCCCAAAGGGGAAGTAACCCCCTAAAAAAGAACGGCCTTGACCTATCACCCATGTTATACAAGAGTCAAGGTCATACCGTCACGTGACCTATCACGCGTGACTCCACCGTCGCCATGTTGTGAAAGCTATATGCTATATGTGAGTCGGGTAAGTATATTAATCAAATCAAAATGTCAATATAACACTTACCTCGACAGTACTATTCTTGCACATTATCTATTATAGGCCGAAAAAATTGGACAAAACGCTGAGTGGGTACAATTATCTCCCATAACCATGCGCCACCGTGGATCCCAAGCACTGTCCGAGTGCTTCCCCCTTACAGGATGTAGGTGGCGCGTCCTCTTTCTTTTTTCGCGCGTGTCAGACCGGCTGTGTTTCTGCTACGCTCCCGGATTATTTTGGACTAAGAGGCTTCTTTTCTGTGTGGACTATCACCTGTTGGATTATTGTGTGTTATTCCACTTCTGGCTTGAGGCTACGTTGTGTTTCCTTCAACTTGTGCCTCCGTTTTTGTGTGGCGGACTCGGCGTGCCTCCCGTCCTACTTCGTGGTGACCGGTCGTCTGCTTCTCGTTTCACCGCATTCACTTGAGTATTGACCTAAATTTTCTTTGAATTTTGTTAATTCTCGGTCTTTAAGGGTACGTACAGGGCGAGGTAGGATGTCTCGTCCTGTTTTGGGCTCTGGTTCTACGGAACCAGAGTCTGCCGGGGGCAACCCTTCTCCGGGCGCCCAGCGTCATGTTTTACGCACGGAGAAGGGGATCTTTCGGCGCTCCGACTCTCCCTCCCCAAACGCTTTGCGTTTGCGGCGAGGGAGGGCGGAGAAAGCCTGTTTGAGCAAGCTCAATGCGAGCTTGCTCAAACAGGCTGGGCTTGAGCCTGGGACTTCGGGCGGGGCTGCGCCGTCGAAGGTTCGGGGAAGGTCGAGGAGAAAGAAAAAGCTTCTTTCTCCTTCTCCTTCAGTGGAACAGGCTTCCCCCCCTTCGACGCCGTTGTCCGGCCCTCAGTCTCAGGCTTCAGCTCCTCCCGGTTTCAAGCCTGGGGGGAAGGTTTCCTTCTCCTCCCTGGCTCGAATCCGGGGGCAGGTCGATTCCCAACCCTCTTTGGGGGTTGGTGAATCCGATCTAGGGGCTACTGGAGAGACTCAGGTTTTGACAGCCAACGGCCATACCACGTTGTAAACACCGGTTCTCGTCCGACCACCGAAGTTAAGCAACGTCGGGCCCGGTTAGTACTTGGATGGGTGACCGCCTGGGAACACCGGGTGCAGTTGGCATTAAAATCTTCCTTTTTCCGGTGCCTCTCCTGTGCCCTCCTCGGTTTCCACCGCTGTGGAAGCCAGGAGGGACACGGGTCCTCCTCTGAACTCCCTCGCTGGGTCGTCTGCTGCTGTTTCGACAGTAGTTTCGGCCTCCTGGGGGGGGAGATCGGAGGAGATGACGGGGTCTCTGAATTCCCTCCCCGCTGGGGTTGGGATGCGAATTGACCCCGTTCAGGGCGGTCCTGTGGGGGCAGGGGTTTCAGGCTTCGTGCCTACGACCACTGCTACTACGGTTCCCTCTGACGTCCGTGTGACTGGTGGCTGTCCCTCTTGTTAAGACGCTCCGGCCGACTAGTTACTGGACGTGGAGGTGTTCGACAGAACGTGGTACTTCTGTCGAATGGTCAGGGCGACGGGAACATTGTTTCTGTTGCTCAGACCGACACCTCCGACCGGACCGTCTTGACCCCACGCCATTCCTTAGCGTCTGGTGTTCGGGTGACGGATGGTCCGGACCAAGGGTCCGGAACGTTCCAGGCTTACGGGTCGGGATCGAACCGGACCCACGGGTCCCGACTGGACTTGACCTCCGGGTTTGGTCCGGACGGGACCCATGGTACGGGACCGTACCGGACCTTAGGGTCCGGTGCGGGACAGTACCTCTGGCCCTTGCCGGACCCCCGGACCTACGGGTCCGGATGGTACGGTACGGGACCAGTGGTTCGGTCGGGACCGGACCACCCGACCACCTCTGTTGGTCTGGGTGGTCTGGCACCGAACCGGAACACACCGGACCACCGGACCTACGGGTCCGGATGGTACGGTACCGGACCAGTGGTCCGGTCGGGGCCGGACCACTCGACCACCTCTGTTGGTCCGGGTGGTCTGGCACCGAACCGGACCATGCCGGACCTACGGGTCCGGATGGTACGGTATGTCCACGTCCGACCGAGCCACCCGAACACTTCTGTGGGTACGGATGGTTCGGTACCGAACGGGACCTCCGGATGCTACGGGACCGGACCGAACCTACGGGTTCGGATGGTCCGGTACCGGACCAGTGGTCCGGTCCGAACCGGACCACCCGACCACCTCTGTTGGTCCGGATGGTCTGTCACCGAACCGGACCATACCGGACCACCGGACCCGTAGGTCCGGATGGTACGGTAGGTCCACATCCGGACCGAACCACCCGAACACTTCTGTGGGTACGGATGGTTCGGTGCCGTACGGGACCTCCGGATGGTACGGGACCGGACCACAGGACCGGAACACCGGACCACCCTATCGGATCGGTCCGGACCACCGGACCACCCTATCGGATCGGTCCGGACCACCCGACCACCTCTGTTGGTCCGGATGGTCTGGCACCGAACCGGACCTACGGGTCCGGATGGTACGGTATGTCCACGTCCGGACCGAGCCACCCGAACACTTCTGTGGGTACGGGTGGTTCGGTGCCGAACGGGACCTCCGGATGGTACGGGACCGGACCGGACCTACGGGTCCGGATGGTCCGGTACTGGACCGGTGGTCGGTGGTCCGGACCACCCGACCACCTCTGTTGGTCCGGATGGTCTGGCACCGGACCACCGGACTTACGGGTCCGGATGGTGCGGTGTGTCCACGTCCGGACCGAACCACCCGAACACTTCTGTGGGTACGGATGGTTCGGTGCCGAACGGGACCTCCGGATGGTACGGGACCGGACCGGAACACCGGACCACCCTACCGGACCGGTCCGGACCACCCGACCACCTCTGTTGGTCCGGATGGTCTGGCACCGAACCGGACCTACGGGTCCGGATGGTACGGTACGTCCACGCCCGGACCGAGCCACCCGAACACTTCTGTGCGTACGGATGGTTCGATGTCGAACAGGACCTCCGGATGGTACCGGACCTACGGGTCCGGACCTACGGGTCCGGATGGCCCGGTGCCGGACCACCCGACCACCTCTGTTGGTCTGGATGGTCTGGCACCGAACCGGACCATACCGGACCACGGGTCCGGATGGTACGGTATGTCCACGTCCGGACCTAACCACCCGAACACTTCTGTGGGTACGATGGTTCGGTGCCGAACGGGACCTCCGGATGGTCCGGCACCGGACCGGAACACCGGACCACCCTACCGGACCGGATCGGCACCCCCGACCGGACCGGACCATTTCTTTTCTGATCAGACCCGATGGGTTCCTGTTCAGTCTATAAATGGCGGGGGTTCGTTGGCTGGGCTGACCCAACAGTCGCAGGGTTGTTGTTTTTCTCCCCCTTCGTCTGCTGGAGACGTTTCGTCTTTGGGGCAGGGGTCTTCGCGGCCTCTTGCTTCTGTGGGCGTTTCTTCACAGCCTGCTTCATCGCTTTCGGCTCTTCCCCCTCAAGCTCCCTACACTCCTGCTTTTGAGGAGTTGTCGGGAAGTGAAGAGGAGAGTGAGTCGGAGGACGATAGGGAGGAGGATCAGGGTCGCCCTGAGGTTAACACTGATCCTCTGCCCTTGCCGGTTTCTGATGGAACTTCCGAAGCTATGCTTCGTACTTTCCAACAGTACATGACAGACATCACGCGGCGTCTTGACGTCACGGATGCCTCTCTTAAGCGTCTGTCGTCTAGTGTTGACACACAGGACCTGGACCCGGGGTCTGAGGACGAGAGGCAGGAGGCTCGTCCTCGCACAGCTAGAAGGACGTTTGAACAGTTTCAGGACGTCCTTCCCTGAGACGCCCTCTCGTCCTTTGAGTCCGCTTCGGCCCGGGCGTGGGAGGCTCACGCCGCGTCTGCCGGCGGCTCGTTTTATGAACGATCCGTCCGCCGGCAATTCGCGTTCCACCCTAGTCTTAGTGCCACGGTGGAAGCGGCAGCACATCGCCTGAGGAGTACAGATTCACGTGCAAACGCGACCTATGTTCCTCGGGAGGACGCGGGTTCAGTGCCATGCTTTCCTTTGGGAGGCGCACCTCCACTGTTTCCTCGTGTCCAATCTGTTTCGTCCCTCCCTTTTCCCTTTGACTCTCGAACTCTCCCTTTCCAGACTTCGAGTGTTTAGGGTGGGGCTGACGGTGATGTGTTCGTTGGGGAGGTGCCTTCGGTCAAGAAGGTGGAACTGAGCTCTGCTTCGTTCCACAATCTTGAGGCCACCGTTTCTTCCACAGTCGAGGCCCAATCACAGGCCTTGACATGGATGAGCACGCTGTCCACACTGTTGGACCCTCCCGATCGGGCAGAGTCCGATTCCACTCGGGTCCTTGACACGGTTCGAGTGGATCAGGCTTTGCATGCCGTGCGATCGTGCGTGACGTCTGCGGCAGAATTGGCCATTGGAACACGGGTCCACTTTATTGGCCCTGTTCCGTGATCATTTTCTGCCTACTTCTATAGTGCCTCCGGATATGAGGAAAAGTCTGAGGAACACGTTTCCTCAGCCTTCTTCCCTCTTTCATCCGGACACTGTTCGTTCTGTGGTGGAGTCCACACGCCAGAGGAACACTGATTCTCTGATGGTTGGCCTCGCTGCTTCGGCGACGGCGGCGGGGAGTAAGAGAAGTGCTACAGTCACCTCCAGCTCCCAGCCTCAGAAGAAGAAGAAGAAGCCAGTTTCACTGCCTCCTTCTTCCTCCTCTTAGGCGCCTGTTGCGTTCCCAAGCAAGACGAAGGGTGCTCAGACAGGTAAGGGGAAGCACCACCACCAGGGGGGGTGGTCGCAAGCCTGCGCCTGCCCGCCAGCAGAATTTTCAGTGAGTCCCGGCCCTACGTTGACGCCCCCTCAAGTTGCCCCTCTTTCGTCCGTCGGTTCCCTTTTTCGGGCCCGCGGCATGTGGGGCAGACTGGTCTCCAACCAGTTTTTCTTGAGGGTGGTGTGGTCGGGGTTTTCTCTACCGCTGTCGTCACAACCTCCATTGTCCGCTCTACCCTGGACGTTCCCCCCTCCTCGAGACCCTGCCAGATGGCAGGCTCTTCAGGACGAGGTGAACTCGTTGGTCGAGAAGAAGGCGGTCTACCCCCTTTCTCAGCCTTCTCGGGGGTTCTGCTCCCGCCTGTTCACCGTCCCCAAAAAGGACGGCCGGTTCAGGCCGGTGTTGGACCTCTCCACCTTGAACTTGTACCTTCACAGGTGCAAGTTCAAGATGGAAACCCCTTCGTCGGTCCGGTTGGTCATCCGGCCAAACGTTTGGGCCATGTCTGGGACCTCCAGGATGCTTACTTCCACATCCTGGTGGCCCCGGGGTACCGACATCTGCTCCGGTTCGTTTGGGAGGGCACAGTGTTCGAGTTTCGGGCCCTCCCATTCGGCCTGTCCTTGGCCCCTCTGATTTTCAACGGGGACAACAACACCACATGCTTAGCTTACCTTCGCCACCAGGGGGGCACCAATTCTCGGTCCCTCTCCCTGTTGGCGGAGGAGATTCTGCTCTGGTGCCAGACCAATCAGGTCCGGATGTCAGTCCAGTTCGTTCCGGGGAAAATGAACGCCCTGGCCGACATTCTCAGTCGGGGCGATCAGGTTCTCTCCACAGAATGGACCATCGCTCACAACGTTCTACAGCGTCTGTGGGCAAGGTGGGACCGTCCTCTGATCGATCGGTTCGCAACTCGATTCAGCGCTCGGCTTCCCAGGTACGTCAGCCCCTTTCGAGACATGAATGCGTTCCACTTGGACGCATTCACTCTCTTGTGGAGGCTCCTCGATGCTTACGCCTATCCCCCGACATCTCTGATTCCGAGGGTGCTGGCAAAATATCTGCAGGAACGACCAAGACTGATTTTGGTCGCGCCTTACTGGCCAACAGCTCCGTGGTTTCCAGATCTTCGCGGTCTCACCCACGTAGACCCTCTACCTCTGGATCTGGACGGGGGAGGTCTGCTCCAGCCTCGATCATGCCTCCCTCATCCACGTCCAGAGAGTCTGTGCTTGACCGCATGGCTCTTGTGCGCTCCAAACTGCTTGCACTAGGATTGCACAAGAGTTCAGTAGAGTTTTCCTTGAACGCTAAGAGGCGATCAACTAATCAGCTCTACGACTTACGCTGGAGAGCTTGGGCCACCTTCGCCTTGTCCAAGGGGATAAAGCCGCTTTATCCCTCAACACAGGACTTGGCCAACTTCCTGGTGGAAGTGTATCAAAAGAAGAGTCTTTCTTCTAAGACTCTTCTTGGATACAGATCTGCCATCGCTTCCACGATTGCGGCCGCTACTGGTCGCAGATCTGAACACTTGATCAGGTCCTCCCTCATCGCTAATGTCCTTTCGGGTATTAGCAATGCAGCGGTGTCTAAACCTCGGGTTTCATTTCCCAAGGGGGATGTCTTTCTGGTCCTCAAACTCCTGCGTAGCAATGAGTTTGAACCCCTGGCAGGCATCAGTATCAAGTTGCTGATTTTTAAGACTAATTGTTCCTCATCGCTTTAGCCACTTGCCGTAGACTCAGTGGTATTCAAGCTTTGAGTGGCCTGGACTTTGACATTGAGTTCACCACACAGCAGTGGTTGCCAGCATGGTCACGTCAGTCTAAGGTATGTTTCTTGGGTATATTTTCTTTTACGGTAGTACTGTTCGAAAATTGCCTGGGTATCTTAATCCTTGGATTTAAGTGATTTTGATTAAGGAGTTTAATACTCTACATATCACCCTCACACCACTCTGGTATTCTGTGCAAGAATAGTACTGTCGAGGTAAGTGTTATATTGACTGTAAGGCTTCTTTTTAAGCCTACTGTCTATATGATACTTACCGAGACAGTACTATTAGAGTTTCCCTCCCGCCTCCCCTCTTGATATGTTATGGGCTTTTTGAGGGTCTGCAGCTCATAAAGAAAGAGGACGCGCCACCTACATCCTGTAAGGGGGAAGCACTCGGACAGTGCTTGGGATCCACGGTGGCGCATGGTTATGGGAGATAATTGTACCCACTCAGCGTTTTGTCCAATTTTTTCGGCCTATAATAGATAATGTGCAAGAATAGTACTGTCTCGGTAAGTATCATATAGACAGTAGGCTTAAAAAGAAGCCTTACATTTACTAATACAATTTTGGATTTACATTGCCCTTCCGAATGTGTGTCTCAAATTTGGCCATTTCCCAGAAAATGTGCAACTGTTTTGGCCAATTTATGCAGTGGTCATTCTTTACTATATAAACCTCTGCAGCTGATGTCATTATAGGAAAGGAGGATAACTATAGTGGCGTCATAGTTTTGAAGCAATTATGTTTCCATGGCACTGACAAACTAACTTGTGGGTTATAACAAAGATTTTTCAGTTGAGTCTGTCAGTGTTTTATGTACATTGTATGTTCTGATTTATTTGCATCTTGTTTTGTCTTCAATTTTGAAATGAATCAGAATATACAATGTAGATAAAACACTGACCTTCTCAACTGAAAAATCTCTGCATTATATCAATCATTTCTTGTTTTATTTATTTTTACATGTGTTTCTTTTTTTTCAACAGAACCCAGCTCCAGGTTACTTCAGAACACGACCAAACCCTGGTCAGAATTTCCAGACTCCAGAGAACGCCATTGGCAACGTACGGCCGTGTCAGTGTTATTCCCATAGCAACGTCTGTCATCCCGAGACGGGAGTATGCAAGGTAAGGGCTGCAACTCCTGCAAGAATAGTGGAATATTTTTTTAATGGCTTTTTCTTGTGTGCATGTGGTTGTGTTACATTTAGTCAATGTTTGTTTTGTTTTTATTCTTTTTGTTTGTAGCATATAGGTTATTTTGATTGACATTGACGTAATTGTTAGTTTCTTCTTATTTTGTTGCATTGAACAACAACAAGGTATAATTTCACAGGACTTGCTGTCAAGGGTGTTCAGAGGTTTTATTTGGGAGTCGTGTAAGGATACCATCACCTGACATGAGTGCGATCTTATCTTTGTCTCCTGCACTGTTTTCAGCCCACATTTTTCTAGCTCAGGATTCAGTCAATTTCAATTGCTTATACTGCAAAATTTGTCACTAAAACAGTGCCTATGAGAACTGTGTACACCAACTTATATCCACATATTCTATCACAGATCTCCTTGTTTTTCTTTCAGGACTGTATGCACAACACGACTGGGGATCGCTGCGATTTCTGTGCCCCAGGGTTTTATGGGATAGCAACTCGTGGCTCTCCCTATGATTGTGCCCCTTGTGCCTGCCCTCTGACGGAGCCTTCCAACAAGTGAGTGGCCAATAGTGGAAGGGATAGATACAGTGGATCCCCCGACCTTAAAAAAACTGAGAAAATCGGGTCTTAAAAAGGATGGAGTCTTAAAATGGGGGTACATTTACAGAGGTTATGAACATAAAATGTGAGAAAATGGGGTCTTAAAACGGTATTAAATTGGACGGTCTTAAAATGTGGGTTCCACTGTATAGCATTGTGTGCGTGTGGGTTTTTTTCTGGCTAAGGAAAGGAAGTGTGGGATGGAGCAGAGAGTGTCAGAAAACAAATGACCAGGTTCTAATGAAAGTATTTTGCTGACTTGATAAAAAAAAATCTGAGTCTTATGTGAGTTTCTGAAAGAATTTGATTTGCTATAGACAGATGACCTAATTGTGAGAACAGTGAATTCTGACTATGTTGCTTGATGATGATTTTTCTGGATCTAACATTTTACAGCAGTATGCATTTAGTTTGACCGTGTATATCTTTTTTTCAGTTTCAGCCCTACCTGCCGTGGTGTCGGCAGTAACCTGATGTGCACCAACTGCAGTGAAGGTCACACAGGGTCACGCTGTGAAAGGTCATTCCCACTTTCCGTTTTCTTTTCTTGTCCCTGTCTTTTTTGTCCTCTTTGTTTAAACTTTTTTTCTTGTCCTATCTTTTTATCTTTTTTTTGTTTTGTTAACTTTCATTTCTTTTCGTTTTATATTATTTTGTGCATATCTGTGTTTGTCATTTTCTGTGTCTTTCTTCTTTATTGTGCTTTGTTGTCAAGGTAACTGCATTTTTGTGAGTAGTGTATTTTACTTGGTGTCTGCATGTCAATAGAACGACGACTGCTGTCTGACATCTGCGTGAAGAAGTATGTTCTGAATAAGCAAAAATCAAACTTTATTTACAAGATTACTCTTCAAAGGCCCATAGAGCTGGGGTACGTACTTGACTGAAGTTTCGTTACTGTTCTTGTGATCTTAACTGTATTTGAATTAAAAACACTTAGTGAATATGTCTCTTCTGATACAGGTGTGAATATGGTTACTATGGTAACCCGGCACAACTAGGGGGAAAGTGCCGGCCATGTAACTGTGCCCCGGAAGGCTCCCTGGACAGTCGTTGCGATCCTGTGTCAGGCCAGTGTCGATGTCGGTCTGGTATCCAGGGGCTACGCTGTGACGGCTGCCCTGATCCTGGACAGGGAGTGCAGAATGGTGTTTGTGTCTGTGAGTGATTTGTGATCATTCTTTTTCTTTGTTCATGGGCTGATACTCCCATGGCTTTTACATGTATGACCGTTTGTACTTCGCCATTTAGGTAGCCATATGCCGCTTTCAGGGGAATTTGTGATAATGTATTGTAAAAATGTTGTTCTCTTTAACAAGCAAACAAGCACATGTGTGTGTCTGTTTGCGCGTGCATGTATGTGAACAAGGAAATTTGTCACAGGAAATTGTCAAAAGTGTCCCCACATTTTAGGTGTTCTTCCATGGCAAGGTATTTTGGTCAAAGTGTCTGTTGTTTGAATGAACATAATAATGGGGAAAAAAGATGTTTCATCGAAAGTCTAAACAACAAAGTGACTGAGGTGAGATGAACAAATTTAAAAAAACAAAAGATATTTGTACTCACCGATACAAGAACAGCACAAGAAAGTACGTATTTTTGCTTATGTAAGCTTCATCAGGAAAAAACAAACACAAAAAGCAGACGCAACATGGAATGAACAAGGTTTGAAAAGAATATGGAGGGGAAACACAAAAAAGGGGAGGAACTCTAGTAACGGAAATAAATGACAGGGGAGAGAAGTGGTTGGATGATGTTAGGGGCACACGCACACACACTAACAATATTACACATTCATAAAGGGAAAAAACAAAACAAAAACAAAAGACATGCACGCACGCACATGCACATACACACACGAAAGTGTTTCTTTAATCAGAGATGCCTTGCATTACATTTACAACTGTATTGTGAGAAAGAATCAAGTGTAGTTTGATCCGACATGGCGTTGTTTCAGCATGCTATGAGGGCTGTACGGGAGAGCTGTTGACGGACCTGCAAAACCTGACTGTTCCCTACGCCCACATCAACGTCTCCGGCCTCACCTACCCCTGGGAGGAGGTCTACCGCATCAGGAATGAAACCCAGAGGCTCAGGGTGAGTAGGACTTGTTTGGAAGGAGAGTATGAGCTTGTAATACAATGGAACCCCCCTTTTAAGACCTCCACAAATCTGAGAAAAGCAGGTCTTAACAAGGAGGGAGTCTTAAAATGGAGGTAGATTTACACAGGTTAAGAACAGAAAATCTAAAAAAAAAATTAAAAAAAAGTCTTATAAGGGAGAGAGTCGTAAATTGGAGGGTCTTGATAGGAGGGTTCCACTATTATACTGTTGAATCTGCTTTGGCAGCCACCTGCCCATTACCACAACTTCAAAGCACAAGTTTTTATTCTGTTTATTATTTGCCTTTTCCATAGTGACCACATGTCTGTATTACAACCACGTTTTTTCTGTCCCTTGGGTGGTCACGATAGACAGGTCTGACTGTATATATGTGGAAACTTGTGCGGTTATATATATCAGGGACTACTCTGAATGTGAATCTAGGAGTCTTTTGGTGTGTTCATCTGTTCTGGTACATACGTCTAAAGTTTGAATGCATTTATGTAGTAGGTGGCTGTTCAAACACAGATGAAGCTGAGGTTATTTAACTCATTCGCCGCGCAGCTAAATTTCCCCTGTGTTCCCTGCCAACGCGCGATTTAGAGCCATTTTGAAAAAAATATTAAAAATCAACAACACAAGATAACCTTACATACCTTATGTTTTTGCAAAGTTTGAAACTTACTCTTTTAGAAAATATATGAAACATTTGAAAGTACATACCTTTTGTTGTCTTCATATCCACGCAAAATATCCAATTTGAAGCAAAACAAAAAAACTTTCTACGTCATGGGTTCATCATACACAATGTCATGATCGACACTTGCATTGCCCAAATCATCACCCAAATGATCGTCCATTGGCACAAAATCGTCACCAGAATCTAAAATATCATCTCCACTATCATCATCACTGAGGTCAAGATCAGAACCGTACTGAATAACACGTTCTAGCACTCTTTTCAAGTTACTACGTCTCAGCAGAACGATCCGCCATCTTGGAAAAGTCAAAACACGTGGGTCGCACACCGTCAACAAAATTTTTATTAATCCCAACAATTTAAGGGAAGGAACTGTTTACAGTGAATGGTACCACTGTAGACAGATAGAAGTTCATTGCAGGGGTTGTTTCCCTTGGTCAGCAGGACCGTTTACACCGTTAAAAATTCGTGATATCCGTCGGAACTCAAGTGCCGGCACGCAGCCAACGCTAAACACAGGTGTCGGAATTCCAGTTCCGACGCGCAGCGAATGAGTTAAGTCCACCTTCAAGATGACAGGATGTTTTTGTGAAGGAATAGAAGCACACACAAGCATGTAGAGTCACACGGATTCTGTGTGCTTTGTGTTATGCTCTTATGATTGAAGTCTCCTCAAATCAAGGTTTCATCTTTCTATGTGCAAATTTGGTGTTGTCCATTTTAGTGCAGTACCAGTGTTACATTTATGCACTCAGGTTTGGAACAGAGAGAGTCCGTAGTATACAGTGGTACCTCCCTTTACGACCCCTCTCTTTTACGGGTCCCTCAATATTACGACCGACTTTTCTCTGACGGATTTTTTCTCCTTCTTTGTCTTAGTATTTCTCACCTCCATATTACGTCCCCCTCTCTAATACGACATACGACCGTCCATACGTGGACTTATAACGACTTTTCCCAAAATTATCACGGGTTTGGTTTACTCTAACTTATATCTCCAGTCGAGTGAGTAAGCGATACGGACACAAACACGTGCTGAAATCCTGTCCGTGTACAACATCACTTCGGCACGCAAACGGCTGAAGCCATGGTTTTTCGTTTCTATTTCAGTTCATTACTTTATTTTGAATAGATAAAGGTCATTCGCAAGATGTCTGCTTCATTTTGCAAAGAACTGTGCAGGAACGCCTACCTTTTAAACACGCAAAGTTACAGAAACGTTATGAAAGTAATCCGAACATCGAACCAAAACCGAAAGTTGTGGTGACGTCATGAAATTTTGCGATGTACGTATGCAAAGCGCGTGTAAACATTTTCGGTCTAGCTAACAATGGCGGCCGACGAACATGGGTTTTGAAATCTGGAACTGTTCTTGGTTTTCCCGGATCCGTGACCGAATGACGCGATATACAACCACACGTTCGTTTGAATCAATACATTCTCCTCAGAATCCCGTCAGTGAAGTTTGAAGGTGAGCAGTGGAGTGTCCTAAATTACTCAACTCTGTGAACAGTCCGTAGTGCAGTTGTCCCTTGAATGAGCGAGTCAAGTTTCATCGTGAAAACTGACGCTTTTGGCTGCAATTTTACATCAGTTTCAACACACTGCCGCAGTTCTTATTCGTTTTGTTCCTTGCGTTACGGACACTTTTGTTTGTTTTTAACCAAATCGTTGCTGGGTATCGTACGACTATGATTAGTAGCTGGTATCGACATCGATGTGCATGTTTTGGGACCACATGCTTTCGTTCAACCTCAGTTTGTTTATTTCAAACCTTAACCCACGAGTAGTTACGGGGCTTCATTAAACAAGCAAGAAAACTGTGTGGGTAATTAATTGAATAGAAAACAGGTTACCATAATCGTTTAAGAAAAGAATAACATTACGTTGTGGGCGGCATCAATCAAAACACCAATGTCATTCCGGATCATTGACGCACCCGGACAGCAAAACAATCCTCCATGTTACGACCCCTCCATATAACGACCGAATTTCGGTTACATTTTCAAAGTCGTTATACAGAGGTACCACTGTTGTAGGTTGAGTTACACAAATAAGAGATCAGCACATCTCCACCAGATTCTCTCCGATGTTTACAACATCCAGACCAAAATGACAAAACATATTCAGGGCTAACACCTTTCCGGTTCTCGCCGGAAAACCGATTTTTAAAAAACTTTTAAAACCGAAAAATCTGGTTTCTTAAAGTAAAACTTTGTTCCTTGTCCCTACAAGATAATAAAAAAAAAGCCTCGGCTTCTGGGGGGCGCCGCCGTGGACCCTGGCCTTTCAGGTTTTTCACTTTTTTTTTGGTGTTAGCCCTGCATATCTCTTCTGATGCCATTAAAATGCCAATTAAATCATTGATGCTTCTGAGTTAGAAAGCATGTCATGTGAAATATATTAGTCTGGGTATGCTCTCTCTAATATTGCCACAGAAAGATGTTAGTCTGAATACATGCACATTCACATGCATAAATGGACTCACTAAAAACAAAACAGCTAGGTTGGAGTAATTTTATTTGTATGTGTGAATATAGGACAGAATGGACGCTCTTAAGTCAACAAGTTTGGATGGACTGAAAGACATGAAAAATCAGGTGGACTTCTATACCAATGTCACCGACAACCTTCATAATCGGGTGAGCACTGGGTTTTTTCTCCCCCATATCTGAACAATAACTTTCCCAGTTTCTTCTGATTTTTTCAAATGTTTCATTATCCATATTTAGTCACTCAGTTGTTATCTCCTTCTCTAACAATCATTTTTCAAAGCATATTCTCTCATTCATAATCCTCAATATTAACGACTCATCTTTTTTCTCTTTGACTTCATATGGAACCTTTATGGATATATAATGGTACTTTTTATGAGGTAAAAGAAAAAGTAGAGGGACAAAACTGAAGATTTTCAATTTTACAAATTAACTTGGTGATGGAAGTAGCACATCTCAAACGCATTCAGAAAGTCTTCTTTGACAAGATTAGTTTGCTTTTGGAGGGCTTCAGAAAAATGAACGGTTTTATTAACACTGAGGATTTAAGTATGCAGTTTGGGTGTAACCTTTATTTTCATTTTCATCTGCTGCTTGCATGATGTTCAAGTGGCCAAGCACATAACTTTTGGGAATACAATTTTCTTCTTTCCCAGATTCCACTGGCTTATTTTTGCTCATTTTTGTGTATGGTCCAAGCTGAAAATTAACTTTGATTTTCATTGTAATACACTTTGAAGGTGTTCATTTGCTTTTTAGAATCCTGGTATTGAGTTCGTTGTACACATTTCTTCTAATGCTGTGGGATTTCCTGCAAAGTTTTAAATGTATGAAACAAACCTGGGAACCCATACGATTTCGCCGTATTTTGTACGCATGATTGTCTAGAATACGATCAGTACGGTCATTTAGAAAAAATACGACGACAAAAATGTCCTAGAGTGCTCTTCTTCACAAGCGCATCGTGAAGCCGACACATGATTACAGCTTTTGCCAGTTAACATTGAAAGAATCCTTGTTTTAAATGTATTGGTAAACTTAATTCATGGCGCATTTGAAGCATGTTTAATCATGGATGTTTAAATGCGGTGTAGAGTACGCTAATTTTTCTGAAAATACACCAAGTTTGTTTGAGAATACTCCAAGTGCAAAATAGGGGTTCCCAGGTCTGATGAAAGAAATAAAAATCAGAATAGTTTTAGCTTAGGATTATCAGGATAATCACACTTCACGCATTTGGCTGCTGAAATTACTTCACACTTTAGCTGACAATTAACTCAGCATTTATCATCATTCATTCTTCGCTCGTCTTTCCAAAAATGTATAGTGATTTGACATATGATTATATCAGTTTTAACACTGATATGATATGTAACATCAATAATCTGTACTTTCAGGAAGTAGTGTAGCAAGATATAAATGCTTTGACAATATTTCTGTGTTATATCTTGTTTTCTGGCATCTTATTTCATGCATTATATTAAAAAAATCAGTTATGAATTTTTAGCTGTTGCAACTAATTGATCCCATGTAAATTTGTTGAAAAACAACAACAAACCTTTTGTATGTATATTTTTTTTTGTAACATGAAAAACTGCACTGCACTGTTTTCAAGGTTAACAGCAAAACAACCCTCTGGAAGGTCGATCGCTCTAACTTTTTGTCATCAATGACCTTCACCAACTTGAAGAAAACAAGAAAAAAACAAAATGTTCACTTACTTTTTGGGGGGCACCCATGCAGTCACTGCAGCAATTTAATAGACAAATTCCAGAAATAACTCTGTCAGGGTCTTTATTGGCTGTGGTACTCTGAGTTGCATCCCTTCAAAAAAGTGAGGAAAACACGTGGTCACTGATTACAGAAGAAAAGCAATCATCACAGGAGTGAATAGTGAACCACTATGAGCATCAGTTTCGAACAAAAATAGCATCATATCGAACGGACACTGTAGGAAATGCACGTGCTAGCTCAATTTCACAGTGATGCCATGATGGCTTGCTTTGACTGGTCAGCGATGTGTGTTTGCCTCACTGGAGGGTTGCACTCGGGCACAACCAAATTGACAGGGTTATTTCCAACCATTGTCTATTCTGTTTGTGATATATTTTCTGTTCCCAAACATACCCAATAACTATGCCAGTTCTGAGCCATTCGTTCATCAGTGAGAGGTGCAAGACAGTCTGCAAAAGCAAGCTTGGGATTAGTCTAATAAGTAAACCATCACGCATCTGTGAAGGATTTGACTGCAGTAAAGGCATCGTTCCTCATGAATCCACACCAGGAATCAACAGCCTGGCTGCTTTCTGTGCTTAGTGGGAACTGTTGCTGTATTCATTTCATAAAATGATACCTGGGTCTATGACCATTCTTCACTTGTGCAGACTAAGCACGAGTGTTTTTTTCGGCATCATGCAGTTACTCCAGAAGGTGAATTTAGCACACTCTGGTGCTATATCTACAGTTAGTTTTGTATTTCAAGACCAGAGCTTTCAATCATCATGTCAACTGCCAAGAGAAAAACAGTGCCTTTTGGGCCAGCGACAGTTTCACACTGATATGGTTTCTAAATGGTGAAATTGGGTTGACACAGTTTAATAACGGTGAAACACAACTTAATTAACACCAACTCAGTGTACTTTGTGAAATGCAGTTTTAACACAGAAAACTTAAGAAAAATGCAAGGCAAGCATATGCAGTCACACACTGACGCATATTAGTACAGGGACTCACTGTATCACACTTTCTTTGTTCTTTTATGCTGACCGATGCTGGCATGCTTATCGGGTATTCTATGGGTTGGACCGGCACGGTTGGCCTAGTGGTAAGGCGTCCGCCCTGTGATCGGGAGGTCGTGGGTTCGAACCCCGGCCGGGTCATACCTAAGACTTTAAATTTGGCAATCTAGTGGCTGCTCCGCCTGGCGTCTGGCATTATGGGGTTAGTGCTAGGACTGGTTGGTCCGGTGTCAGAATAATGTGACTGGGTGAGACATGAAGCCTGTGCTGCGACTTCTGTCTTGTGTGTGGCGCACGTTATATGTCAAAGCAGCACCGCCCTGATATGGCCCTTCATGGTCGGCTGGGCGTTAAACAAACAAACAATTATCGGGTATTCTATGGGTTGTCCTTCACAGGTACACGTACCCCACTAACCAAAATGTTACTGATTTTCTTGCTTTCCACTAGGCCGTCAGCATTTGTGGGGAGGAGGTGAGTGGAATCATTGCATGGCTTGTGCATTTATAACTATATTTCACCTTTGTTCTTACACCTGAAACTCTCACTCTTATAAAAGTGTGTCTGTGTGTGAGAATAGTCTACAGGACCCATATTTGTTCTAAGGTGCTTGGACTTACTTAACATGATCTCTTTCTTTTAACACCAACAATATTTAAAGAAATCAAAAATGAAGCGAAAAAGAATGATCAACAGAAATCATGACAGCAGTACATAACTTGAAACTAAACTAAACCAAAAATGACACAGGATAACACAGTGAATATGATTACTACAATGATATGAAAACTTCTGCAAATTAATAACACTCAGCAATGGGGTGTTACGACTAATTACCAAAAAGGGGAACAACATCCATGTTTTTCGTTATTTTAAAAGAAAAACAGACGGATCATGCCCAAATACCTTTTTGAGGCACTTGTGCATGTTGTTATTTTTAAACTGATTACAGACTAATCATTATAAGAATTTATTTCCTTGAAATGAAACTACATTTAATCTGGGGAAAAAATCCTCATGATAATCTGGAAATGAGTTCAAACATGATAATTAACATGATGTAACACAGTGGTAAGTTCTTTAATATTATTCATGCACACATGCATGCACACGCACAAACACACACACACACACACACACACACACACACACACACACACACACACACACACACACACACACACACACACACACACACACACACACACACACACACAATACACTCACTTACTCACTCACTTGCCTGCTTTTGAAAAAGGCTAATGACTATTCACACAATGTGGCAAGTTAAGTGTTTTTTGAATGAGAAAGTTTGAATCTTCTTTTAAGTGTTCCCTCTAATTTCTATGCTTACAAAGGGCTGAGGTAAGTATTTCAGTAAACATGCAGCAGTCTTTAACTTTCTGTCTTCTTAAATAAGAGTGATGTTTTCCTTAAACATAGTTTTTTGTTTAATTTTGTTTGTTTTTTGTTTGTTTGTTTGTTTTGTTTTTTTGCTTTAAAATTTTTTTTAATTGTGTTTTACTGTCCAGCTATCATTCTATTGTTGCCAGACATTTAGAGTCAAGATTTGCATAATCAGAACAGATAAACTAAACTCATTCCTTTGTTTTGGCTTAACATAAGCAGCTATCTTTTTAGAAATAAACACAGCACAACTTTTTTGAAAGAATCCTAATGTGCTGAATTGTTAAAGATAGACACAAATTTCATGGCCAAGGGAAAAAAAATCAAATTCAAGATGATTTTTTATCCATATCCAAAAATTGGAGATTTTGCTTATTAGACCTGAGTAGTGTCTCCCCAACTTGACGTTGGTTTGTGTATCTTTAATGTGTGTTCATGAATATTGTTAACGTGGTCTTCTTTGTTCTGTTTTTAAAAAAAAAAAATTCTTTGGACAATAACCCGATTTAGCTCAGTGGGGCCGTGAACCCCGCTGAGCAAATATTCTTACCAGCCGCTCTTCTTTCAGCATGTCATGTCAATTCCGCAGGGTTAATTCAGGCCTCAGTGTCTCTTTTTGTTCCTGGTATTGTTTTTGTGTGTGTGTGTTTTTTGTCTTTTATTTATAATTTTGTTTGTGAAAGTGTGTTTTATTCAGTATGCCTAAAACTTTTAAAATTGCTAATTTAGTGTGTCTGTTCATCGTATTTGCCATCTTTGAACATGTTTGTAAATTAACTGTGTAAATAAGAGGAAAATGTGAATTTAGGTGGTTTTATTAAGATGAACGTACTTAAGTTAAATGTGTCTGTTATGTTCACTTACAGGAGATGAATTTAAAAATTTAGTTTTAAAAGTAAGCTTCATTGTACAATTTTACTCTGAAAGTGTAGGCTTCATTTGCTGACTTTGAGGAAGCTAGCAAACTGCATTTGTTGAACTTTAAAAAAAAAAAATTCTGTGACAAATAACTGTACCTATTGTACACTTTGTCAAACATATTCTGATAAACTTCTCTGTGGGTGGTAAGAAGGGACCTGGCATTTATCTTTATGACTGCAACTAATAAGCATGAAAACCACCACCCGTTTGCACTATTTCAGCCTATGCATATGCCAGCAAGCAACTAGAAATCCATCAAATTTAAAGCTTTTTCTCTCTCCTTGGTGTTTGTGGTACAACATGTAATTTGAATCTAGTTGATATAATTGTTGATTTATTTTCAGATGAACTTCACCAACTCAAGAGTGGGTAACGTACGTATGAAGACCAACGAGACTCTACACAATGCTACCGACATTGAGAAAATTGTTGATGAGCTGTTCAAAGAGATCAAAGGTTTGTGTCTGATGTGGTAGCTTTTTATATTTTTACCAAAAACACTGCTTGAAAGTTACAGTGGAACACCCTCTCCCCTTTTAAAAAAACATACGATAGTGATTGACCCCAAAAATCGACTTTGCTCATATTATGCTAATATTTTTTCTGTAATATTTTTGGAGTGTGTTGAAACAATTGTGAATTTTATTTTAAGAGAAATCTACCCGGACTGACTTTTTGATACAGAATTTTGAATATAATGACATGCCAAGAATCATATAAACAAGGGTTGATCTCTTTCTCACCCAGTACTCCAGTACTTCACTACTTCTCTTGTGGCTAACAAAAATCTTGTAGAAACTCGACAGTAGTTTTTCGTATTAAATTTGCTAACCCAAATGGTCAACCTATCTGACAACAATAACTGGAAGACCATTAAGATACAAAAAGTTTAAACAAAATCTGCGTAATAAGGATCTTTAGCTTCTTCTTCTTCTTCTTCTTCTTCTGCGTTTATGGGCTGAAACTCCCATGTACACTTGTGTTTTTTTGCACGAGTTGGATTTTACGTGTATGACCGTTTTTAACCCGCCATTTAGGCAGCCTTATGCCGCTTTCGGGGGATTAACTATAGCTTTATTTGAGATGTGAATTATCTGCATGGCAGGCAACATCAGCCAGCTACGACAACTGGTGGAGAAGCTGTACTACAACCAGACAGGGCTCAACGTGACGGCTGCTCTGCAACAAGCTCAGGATATCCTCCAGACCATCCTGGCCAGGGACTTCACTGCTGAAGACGATGAAGCCAAGGCCGAAATCATGTCAGTGTGCTTTGTGGGTCTTGCTCCCTGTCTGTAGGGCTGGCTCTCTGATTGTCTGTCTGTACTTCCACATGTCTCTCCTTGATTGTGAAAGAGGGTTTGGGGTTGAAATGAAGAACTCAATGAAAGGAAAATTATTTAAGAGCAAAGAAATCATTAAAAGAACCAGTAGTAGAGTCAAATAGAGAAAATATAAACATTATTGATGTAAGAGGGCTGGTTTGCTTACTTTATTTTTGTGCCTGCATCTCATCAATTCTCACTCAGTAACATTGGTACATGTACCTTTATGTAAAGTCCCTTTGATGAGGGGGCCTCTCCTGATAAAGGACACCTAGCTGTCACCTCCTTGTCTATATACTTAACCAGAGTATATCTATCACAAGAGGTCACCTGCTGTTCAGGGATGCTTTTGGTTGGTTCCAGTGGTGTCTTGTCATCACAGACTGTGAGTTTTCTTGGATTTATTTTTCTCCAGGCGGGCAGAAAAACTGTCAGAGCGCGTCAGGATCCTGGCAAAGAGTGTGACCAACACAACAAACACGGCCAACGCAATTACGGAAATTCGGAAGACACTGAACGACCTTTACTACCAGTCTCAACTGGCCCAGGCCAACGCCTTGGAGGTCGTCGATGAACGGAGTCAGAAACTTGGGGGCTTGATGGCTGATTTAGAGGTCAGTGTGGTGTTACTAATAGATTAAAAATTGAAATATTGACATACATGTTATTAAATGAGATCTGACGGGCGCAGTGGCGTGGTGGTAAGACATCGACCTCCTAATCGGGAGGTCGTGAGTTCGAATCCCGGTCGCTGCCGCCTGGTGGGTTAAGAGTGGAGATTTCTCCCAGGTCAACTTATGTGCAGACCTGCTGGTGACTTAACCCCCTTTGTGTGTACACGCAAGCACAAGACCAAGTGCGCACGAAAAAGATCCTGTAATCCATGTCAGAGTTCGGTGGGTTATAGAAACACGAAAATACCCAGCATGCCTCCCCCGAAATCGGCGTATGCTGCCTGAATGGCGGGGTAAAAACGGTCATACACCAGACATGGGATTCTTCCGTAAAATTACGGAATTCCGTAAATTTTTAGGCTCCAGGGATCATTCTTGAGATTCGTGCAAATCCGCTGAGAAAATTTTGGGGTATATGTAGGTATAGACCCAAGTTTTTCGGCCGGTCCGCTGATCGCGACGCTCCATTCCATACTATTCTTGAACGGTTGGTTCCTAAAACGGTCAGACTGTTGCTGGTCGATCCGTATGGGAACGCGCTCTGTGTCTTTGTCTCCTGCAGTCACCGTTTCAACGTAGCTATCGGGGATTCAGTATAAGCATACCGTATGAGAATGATTCGGCGCCATTTTTACATCGCTTCGAGCCACTTGCCAAAATGATGAGGAAGCTAAAGCGAGACGAAACCGTTCTATCCGGGGAAATTGACCAGCAGAAGTACAAGAAAAATCTCTGGAGATTCGACTGGCTCGATGAAGTTGTATCATTGAGCTGGAAATACGAGAAAGGCCAGAAGACACAAGACGTGAAACTGAAAGTTGGCGATGCTTTTGCTAAAATCAACTTGCCGGGAAAAGCTCAGTGCACTTTGTGCAACGATGTTAATGTTATGAACTACGGTTCCAATGGAAAGACTGCCCTCAAAAGCCACTTGAAAAGCAACAAGCACCTGACTATCCTGAAAACCCAGTCGTGTAATCAGTCACTGGGGTCGTTTGGCACCGACAAGGTAAGAAACATTGAAACCACACCGTCACACGCCACCACCCCCCCCCCCATCCCCGCCTCTCTCTCTCTCTCTCTCTCTCTCTCTCTCTCTCTCTCTCTCTCTCTCTCTCTCTCTCTCTCTTTCTCTTTCTCCTCCTTATTTTGAGTCTTAGCGTAAAATTAATTTGAGAAACATGGGAAGGAAGAGAAAGGGAGGGGGGGGGCTATGATTAAGCTGAAATATGCATTTCAGGGCCATTTTTGTGTGTCTAAAACACTAAAAACCTTCAGCTTCTGGGGGCTTCGCCTCCAGACCCCGACCAGGGGCGTTGCCCCTGGACCCTACTGGGGGCCTTCTGCGGCCCCCAGACCCCCACCTTTTTTTTTCCTTAATTATCACTTTTTCTGAATCCCATGTCTGATACACGTAAAAACACAAGTGAACGTGGGAGTCTAAGCCCATGAACGAAGAAGAAGAAAAAATGAGATCTGAATATTCAAGCGGAATAGAGTAAGCTTGGATGTACAGTGGAACACATGTCTATAACGACCACCCAAGGGATCAACCAAAACTGGTCTTTATAGACAGGTGGTTGCTATGGAAAGGCGAATTATGCGAAGAAAAAGCCAATTCGGGGACGCTTTGAGGTAGTTGTTTTGAACAGGTCGTCGTTCTGAAGAGGTGGTAGCTAGGGCTGGTTCGACTATAACAAATTTGTGGAATGAAGCCTTTTTGAGTCACTTGAGAAAAAGTGACTCTATGTAATCGGTCAGTGTTAGTCTGTCCGGCCGGCCGTCCGTCCGTCCGGCCGGCCGTCCGGCCGGCCGTCCGGCCGGCCGTCCGTAGACACCACCTTAACGTTGGACTTTTCTCGGAAACTATCAAAGCGATCGGGCTCATATTTTGTTTAGTCGTGACCTCCAATGACCTCTACACTTTAACGATGGTTTCGTTGACCTTTGACCTTTTTCAAGGTCACAGGTCAGCGTCAAAGGAAAAATTAGACATTTTATATCTTTGACAAAGTTCATCGGATGTGATTGAAACTTTGTAGGATTATTCTTTACATCAAAGTATTTACATAAGTGACTCTATGTAATCGGTCAGTGTTAGTCTGTCCGGCCGGCCGTCCGGCCGGCCGTCCGTAGACACCACCTTAACGTTGGACTTTTCTCGGAAACTATCAAAGCGATCGGGCTCATATTTTGTTTAGTCGTGACCTCCAATGACCTCTACACTTTAACGATGGTTTCGTTGACCTTTGACCTTTTTCAAGGTCACAGGTCAGCGTCAAAGAAAAAATTAGACATTTTATATCTTTGACAAAGTTCATCGGATGTGATTGAAACTTTGTAGGATTATTCTTTACATCAAAGTATTTACATCTGTAGCCTTTTACGAACGTTATCAGAAAAACAAGGGAGATAACTAGCCTTTTCTGTTCGGCAACACACAACTTAACGTTGGGCTTTTCTCGGAAACTATAAAAGTGACCGGGCTCAAATTTTATGTGAACGTGACTCATTGTGTTGTGAATAGCAATTTCTTCCTGTCCATCTGATGCCTCATATAATATTCAGAACTGCGAAAGTGACTCGATCGAGCGTTTGCTCTTCTTGTTTACTTAAAGTTCTATGTCTCTCTAACATAAGTTACAACCTGAGCAAGAATAATCCAGGTTATTTTGACCAGAATTGCTTCCGGTGACGTGCATGCCTTGTTGAATATTTAACCTCTGTATGTATCTTTTTCCTTTTCTCGTCTTGTACTTAACTGGAAGATTTGTTGTCTTGATTTTGTTTCAGGATAAAATGTTGGATCTGAATGATATGTTGTACTTGACTGGAAGATTTGTTGTCTTGACTTTGTTTCAGGATAAAGTATTGGATCTGAATGAGATGAAAGGAGACACAGACGCTTTATTGAAAGAGGGTCAGGACCTGATTGACGAAGCTGAGGCAGCGCTTCAAAGGCTGGAGGAAAACATTCTGGTAACGATCGAATTAACCACATGCTGATACAATCACACACACACACCAGAACGATTAGATGCAGACTGACATTCTCACACTAGCACACTCAAAGGTACGTAGATGCAAGGACTCGAATGTACTCAAGCATGCATATTCAAATGTGTGCACATGCACACAAATCAACTTTTAAGAATGAATATTCTTACAGGAGATAGCATCAATGCAGATATGCAAATAAATGATAGACAATGGTAAACCAAAATTTGGTTTGCAGGTCTCTTTCTCTCTGGCTGAGCAAATCCCAAGGAACTAACTGTAGATGTTTTTGCAAAAATATTAATAGCTCAACAAAATTCTATCACAGATACTCAAAAGAAAACGGCTTGTTAACACTCTTTATATTTGTAATTATTCAGGTTCTGCAGAGAGAGCTGTCTTCACTAAACGCAGCAACAGAAGTACTTGAGCGACGGTTTGATGTGCTCCGTGACGCCATGCCAGGGTTGGAGAAGTTGTACCGTGATGTATGGAAACACGCCCTGGACCTGGAGAAAATGGCTGCTCAGCTAGAACAGTGAGTTGGTGTTGATCTGCTTGTGTGTGTGTGTGTGTGGATGCGTTTGTAGTGTGCATACGTGTGTGTGTGTGTGTGTGTGTGGCTACACACACACACTTGCATGTAAACAGGCACACACATACTTTTGCCTTATACGACATGGACATGACTTTTTTTCCTTCACTGTTCAAATCACTTATTCATTCACCTGCCTACTTAATTGTTAATTGAGTTTGTGTTCAATTTTCATCAAACAGTGACTGAGGGATACCCCCACCTCTCTCTTTCTCTCTCTCCCTCTCTCTTTCTCTCCCCCTCTCTTTCTCTCCCCCTCTCTTTCTCTCTCTCTTTCTGTACCTCTCTCTATACCTCTCTCTCTCTCTCTCTCTCTCTCTCTCTCTCTCTCTCTCTCTCTCTCTCTCTCTCTCTCTCTCTCTCTCTCTCTCTCTCTCTCTCTCTCTGTCTCTGTGTCTCTTCGCCTCCCCCTTCCGTTATTCTTGAAACTACAAAATCATCACATTGTCTTTGACAGGTTGTTTGACAAAGTGCGCAACCTGGCTGCGGATCCCACGCGAGCAGCACGAGCCTATGAGAGCATCATACAATCCATCAAGCAAGCTGAGGAGGCAGCCAAAAGAGCGCAGAAGATTGCCCAGGAAACCGTGGAAACTGTAATTTTCTTCCTTTTTTTCCTTTTTTTTGTTGCTGTTTGTTATTACAGTAAATCCTCTTTTTTAGGTGACACAAGGGTGGAACATAGATACCGTCTCTGAGTCTGCACATAAGGGGGGGAACCCCCCTTTTAAGATACCCCCCCCCACCCCACACACTCTCAGCTCCTCCTTAACCCCCCTTTTAAGATACCCCCCACCCCGCCCACTCTCAGCTCCTCCTTTTTAAGACCTTGCTTTTTCTGTTCAAAAGCTCTGTAAATTTACTTCCAAATTAAAACTCCCTCGTTTTTAAGACCTGCTTTTCTCAGATTTGTGAAGGTCTTAGAAGGAGTTTTTTTCTCGCTGTAGCAACAGTTTGTTTCAATTTCTTTGTTGTGTGCAGGCCAAGCTGGGTGACCTGGAAGAGGAGGTGCGACAATCCCTTGAACGTAGTCGTCGTCTGCTTAGAGAGGCAGAGCAGCTCTTGGATGAAAGGGTTGAAGGTGAGAGAACAAACAGGCATGTGCACATACACAAGGAAATATACACACGCGCACACATGCATGCACACACGCATGCATGCCTGCCTGCACACACATGCACTCATGCACGTACATACACCTACAGGTACATGCATACATACACACACAAATACACACATGCATACATACACATGTGCACACACACACACTCACACACACACACACACACACACACTCACACACACACACACACACACACACACACACACACACACACACACACACACACATAAAAACCAACTGACTACAAACATTTTCCCAACTTCCTTTATTTTTGTCAGATCTGGCAAAGGAGCTGGGCAGGGTGAAGACAGACTTCAGTGAGACGGAGGATAAACACAAGGCTGCAGCAGATCTACTGGCCATGCTACTCGATGGTCTGAATAGAATGCCACAAGGTGAGAAAATAAACGTCCCATTACTTGACATGACATGATTACTACATAAACTATGTCCACTCCATAGTCAACTTTGCTTTTTCCCTATTCAGCCCTGTAAGTATCACCAAATTTTAAGTCTTTTTCACCGAAGGTTTTGCATTACTTTTGGTATCCTAGCTTGTTTTTTACTCAGGCTTTCACAATTATGTGATTTTTGATATTATGTTTTTTATTCAGGTTTTGATAGTTCTTTGGGATTTCTGGTATTGCGTGTTTTTTTCATTGAGGTTTTGACCGTTTTGTGTGAAAGAACAAGAGACTGCAGGCATTCTAGATCTGTGTGAGTTTTTGTATCCATTGTTTTCACTCAGGTGTTAACAGTTTATAATTTTTGGTAGAAATTGTACTGACCATTTTATAAACTGGTTATAAGGAGCTTAATCGAGCCAGCCGTTTGTAGTGTATTAACACAGTGTGTATGTAATTACTGCCCTTTGACGGAGTTACTCTCATACAAGAATGCTCACCCTTCCATCTTGGTGAAGTCAGAAACGGAATAAATATTACTCTTGTTGTTGAAATCAATTCTACCTTTTGTATGCTTCGAGCATGGCTGTGACGATGAATGATATGTGAGATAGCAGTATTCTACACAGTTCAGCTGCTGTATGCGGTCAACCTAAACGTAAATATTTGCAGGGAAACACTGTGATCTTTAGCTCTGCTCAGTTGATGAATTGAATTTTTAGTATTTTCACATTTTAACCAGTGAAGCACCAGACATTTCTTGTTAACTCCATCTGTGATTTTTGTGTGTCAGGTTTTGACTTTTCTGCCTTTTGTTTGGTATCCATTTCTGTCATGCAGGTTTTAGAGGTCGCCTTAATGACATTGTGCGAAAAGTGGACCAGGCCGTGGAGCGTGCGAACGAAGCAAACAAGACGGTGACGGACATCCAGCACGGCATCAACACAGATCTGCTGCCCAAACTCAAACAGCTGGAGGACTTTGATATCAACGCTATCATACGCAACGTCGACAAGAATTGTTAGAACTGATTTCTGATCTTCTTTATTTTTAAACTTTTTTTTATTTACGAGCATGAACCTCTGTCTAACAACTTTAAAAATGTTAGAAAAAACTGTCTTATAACTTGGGGTCACAAAGTAGAGTTTTGGTTTCTTGGGGCCATGTCAAGGCCAACCACTGATCTGCAATGTAATGGTGAGTTCCCGTTTGTTTGATGCTGCCAGGTTGTTCTTCTTCCATCAAACGACTATGGTTACTTCTTGACTTAAATTATCTACCTAAAGTAACTGGCAGTTTCTGTTCTATTTTTAACTTCTTCTTTTTTGTTTTGCTAGCATGATACATGTATTTTGCATTTGCTTACAGTTAAAGTGAGAGACTACCATTCGGCGGTGAACAGCGCTATAAAAGAATGTTTTATTATTATTATTATTAAAGATGGGTTTTTTTTTTCTTACTGTTGAAGATGTGTATTTTCTGACTGTTAAAAAGCTGTGTTTTCTTAGGATTAAAGTTGTGTACATGTATTAAATTACATTCTTATCCCAACTCACATCAAGCAATTTACTCCAGTTTAGTGCTAGGACGCTGAATAGCATCGCCTTGGTAACAAGGGGAGGTCACCCTAAAAAAGAGCTACCTTGACCCCTTATCATGACAAAGTCACGCGTGACTTCCTGACCTTGCCGCCATCTTTGAATCATTCACTCTCCAGCGATCTGTGTCTACAGACGTGTTTTGATTTTGCTCCGGCTTTCAGCCGGTTTGTCTGACTTCTGCCTTTGTCAGACCCTGCCTTGGTACTTGCACACGGTCCCTCTGCTCCTACTGTGTGTTTGGGTGAGCTTTTTTGTCGTTTGTTATTGTTTTGTGACTTAGGTTTGGTCGAATACTTAGCTTTGTTTACATTTTTTCCGTTCGCCATGTCGGATAAGGAAATGCTAAGTTGGTGGCCGAGCCTTCTCCCACAAAGAAGCCTTCTCGTAAGTCGTAGAGTTCGGCATGTTAAGCTTTGATTAAAGTCACAGATCCTTGACTAAATCCTCGTTTGATGTGCGATAGACTTACCTAATTCTCCGGCTATGCCTAGTTTGCCTTCAGCTGCTTCGCCGGTCTTGTCCGGTTCAGGCCCTGTTAGCGAGAAGCTGGATGTTTATGCTATTTTGCACTCCTTGAGTGCTTAGATATCCTCTCTTTCAGCCGAGTTTTCGTCTACCAAGGCTGAGATGTGTCTTTGCCTTCCGGTGTGGGAGGTGTGCGTTCCCTTGCCAGGGTGTGTGTTCCGCCTTCCTCCACTTTTACGTCCGCCGACGTTCACGCCTCGTTTGAGGGCAGCCGTGGTGTTTCCCTGCTGCGTTCCCAGGCCTCTTGGACTGACGACGATCAAGGTATTTATACTTCGCCAGTAACCGGGTTCTCCGGCCAAAACGAAGTGCGTGTTTGGAGAGAGTAGCCACACCGGTTCGTGTGCGCGAAAGCTTAGGCCCTAGGTTTACGTCGTTCCGATTGAGTGAACGTCTAGATCGAGGGAAAAGCCCAGACACGCGTTCGGTCTCTGACCGAACAGGGGAAGTGCGTCCTCCTACACTCCCTAGAGGAACAGTGGGTGCGGCAGCACAGCTTTCATAGCTTTCCCCGCTTCCGCCTTTCGGGCAGGAAGCAGTCCCTAGGGACGTACCGCTTGGGTATAAAATCCCTCGTGGGCGTCTCTTCCCGGGCGACACTTCGTCGGACTATGGTAGTCACGGCGGAAGTGTCTTGCCTGACTTCACGGAAGTGAGGGACTACGAGTCGGATTTTGGCACTTCCGTCCAGGGTGACGAAGATGTCAACTTCCGCATACCGACTAAGCTTCCGCAAGCTCTGGCTTTAGCGGAGGAAGTGGCTTCACGGTATTTTGAGGAGGGGGTGACATTCCCCGCTTCCGCCCTCTGGGCAGGAAAGCAGTCCCTAGGGACACACTGCTTGGGTATCGCATCCCTCGTGTGTCGTCTCTTCTGGGTGACGCTTCGCCTGACTATTGTAGTCAGGGCGGAAGTTCGTTGCCTTGTTGCACGGATGTGCGGGATTATGAGTCGGATTTTGGTGCTTCTGTTCAGGTTGACAAAGATGCCAACTTCCGTGTACTGGTTGAACTTCCGCTAGCACTGGCTTTGGCGGCGGAAGTTACTTCAAGGTAGTTCGAGGAGGGTGCGGCAACACTTGTAGGCTTGTTGCCCAACCTCCTTCCGCTTTGGGGGATTCCCGTTCTGCGAAGGACGGAAACAGCAGTTCAGTTTTCGGAAATTCCCGTTTTCGGAAATTCCCGTTGGTAGCGTTTGAGCTGTCTATGCTACTGACTACTGGGCAGTACGGCGGTGCGTTTCACGCTGTACCGTGGTTAACAGCACAAGGTCTGGCTCCTGATTCAGCGCAGCCTTACCGTGCTTCTTTGTTTTTAGCCTCAGCTTTGCCTGCTGGTTTGGCTAATAAGAGGTTTACACTGCTGCATAATTCAGTCAATTTGATTGGCTCGTTTGCCTTGCCTCGTTCCACTTTTCCGGAACTTGCAGTCCTTAGGCAAGATGATACAGCAGAGACAGAGTAGTCCCGTTTTCGGAGAATTCTCTTTTGTCTTACAATACAATACAATACAATACAATACAATAACTTTATTAATCTCTAAAAGAGAAATTACATTGCTGAGCGTTTGTGTCCGTAATAATAACATACATAAAACATTCCAAAAAAAACATTTGTTCTTTGTCCTGAGAAAATATAGCACATTGGTTATCACATAAGAAAGTATATTAAAAGTAAATTAACATGCATTCACCATCAACAATGCACAAAAGAAAGTCAGCACCTTGCCGGTTATCACATATTGTCTTTGGAGTAACTGGCTTACGCTTGCTTGAGTTATCGTCTCTCTCTGAGACTTTGCAGAGATCTCTGTCGAGATTGATCGCGTCGTCATTAGACCCATTCAGGTTTCGTGACGATGCGGTAGAGAAAGTTGTCACTATTCTGGTAGGGAAGACGGCTACAGTAGAACAGTATGTTATACTGAGTCCTCTTTCTTGTCTCTGGGGGAATAAGCACATGATCTTTTCAAGTTATCCTCTGTTTAGGAAACTTTGCAAGATTTTTTTATAGAGCTCTATCTTCTCTGCTCTTGTTAACTTCGAGTTGCGTCGTGACGCACGGGAGAAGGATGTCATGTCGCTTCTAGCTGCTTTGGCTAAAGTCTTTTGAACAGCGGAGCCTCCCAGCGCTTTTCTTGGCACATTGCTTGGCTCAGGTTGCAAACAAGAGGCGGATCTACTCCGCTCTTTGCTTTTTGTGGTTCATCTTCTGGGAGAAGCTGTGATCTGCGTCGGCTGGCCACATTTGGCCTTTATTTAGGCAAGATACGGAGCTAAGCAAACACACATTGGGTTAAACCCTCTGCCTTAGGCAGCTTCGCGGTATGTACGCCCATCTTTGGTGCGGCATACCTCTTATTTTTCACCTTCTAGGGTGAAGTTGCTAAGGCCTCAATTTTTGTTTTTTGCCTCTGTGGTGAAAAACAAGGCAAGCTGTTAAAACTTTCTCGGCTTTTACGGCTTACGGAATTGCGCTTTCTCATCAGGGTCATAAGCTTTGGTTTCTGACAAGTCGCCAGAACATGTCCAAATTATGGGCTCACATTCTGACTAAATTTTTAGGCTCACTGAGCCATTGCTCGTAACCTCTCAGTCGGAACTTTTCCGGCTAAGCCTACCTCTTGAGGCAGTGGCTTCTGTCAGCTACTTTCGCTGCGCAGCACAAAGGACTCGCAGGAATTCCTTAGTTTCAGCTTTTCTTTCTAAGAGGTTACGGAAAGAACTAAACACCATCATGTGGCTAAGCCTAGGTTTGGCACAGACGTTTAAATTACATATTCTTACGCAACTCACATAGATAGCATTAACTTCAGTTAAAGTGCTAGGACACTGAACTACGCTTCACCCCAAAGGGGAAGCAACCCCCTAAAAAAGAACGGCCTTGACCTATAACCCAAGCTATACAAGAGTCGAGGTCATACCGTCACGTGACCTATCACGCGTGACTCAACCGCCGCCATGTTGAAAGCTCACTCCCATTTCAGCACCGAGTAGCTCGGACGCTTTTTACACTACGCTGCAGGCTTTGAGCCGACTGTCTTCTGGACAGTGTTTCACCCCGTCTACAGGTCCCTGCTTCTCATGCACAAGTCTGGGTGAGCTCGTTCTAATTTGTTCGCTTTTGCTTGCGTTTGTTTCTTTCTCCGTTGTTCGGTCTGGTTGTTGTTTATCAATATCATAACTCAGACTGGTTTTTTGTCAGCAATGGCTGACAAGGAGAATTAGAAACCACAGACTAGTCAGTAGCTGCTGAGGTTTCTCCTATTAAGTTTCGCATAAAGAGAAAGGCAAAGGCACTACCTTTTCTGTTTTACTACTACGTCTGTTAAATAACCTTGAATGGTTGAAAACGACGTTAAAGGCATATGTACGCGCTCCCGTGTTTACAAAGTGTAGTTTGCCCATAATCGATGTCAAACGCATCATAGGACCATGTAATGACGATATGTTGCCATGCGCGGACCATTTACATGTATTACAGCTTGTTCTAGCCTCTGAAAGTGAGGATGTCAACAAAGACGCGGAGGTTTTTCCCTTGCGTCAACGCTACCTCTGTTGGCAGATCTAGATAAATAGGACGATCTAGATCAAAATAAATTCTAATATCTCAACATTTAAGAGGTCCTAGACCACAATATCTTGCAGGGAACTTAATTTAGCATGTCTCCAGCTGTGGGTAAAGCAATTAGCGTTTATAGTCATCGAGTACATATGGCTTTAAACACCATATTAAGAAGAAAGAAAGAATGTCTGTTAAATTTCGGACCCTATAAGTACTATCATGCCGGTGCTGAAGCAGGTTAAATTTAGGTTACTTCAGCCAAAGGCAAACGCAGTGGGAAAGAATACTTGTGTTAAAGATGGTTTTTCTTCCCTTTGTGAGATGTTTTCGACCCAAATGTATAACATGTTACCTTTCGTCGAGTTTGCGCTCGCTCCCGGCGGGAGTGGGCGACGTGGTTTTTTGTCACGCATCGAGGTTCCGCCTTCATGCACAGTCACTTCGGCTGACGCGCACGCAGAGGAGTGTGTTTACTTCATACGAGGAGCTTTCACGCTCTACAGGTTAGTCAAGTTCACCGGTAGCCAGGTTCTCTGGTGAAAGTGTTCAAGTTGGGCCGGAACTAGTAGCCCCCCCGCCGTGGCTGGGGGGTGAAAGTTTGACTTTCCCGGAGGCTATCGCTCTTTTTTAAGAGGCGGAACTCACGGGGGGTCAACACCGGACAACAAGTTGGGCCGGAACTAGTAGCTCCCCCGCTGAGGCTGGGGAGTGAAAGTTCGACTCTCCCGGAGGCTATCGCTCTTTTTAAGAGGCGGAACTCACGGGGGGTCGACACCGGACAACGAGACAGATGTACTCACGGGCAGACTTTTATGTCTCGGTGAATGTGTACATGTCTCAACTTCCTCCTTTTGGGCAGGAAGCTGCTTTCGGGCAGGCTTTGCACGGTTCTTCCGTTTTGCAATCAGCCTCGCCTGTGGTGGATCGTTTTAGTGACGCAGCTAGTCACAAGCGAATTTCACGGTCCACCTCAGCAGATTCGGAGTTCGACGATTCTCACTCAGTTTCTGAGGAGGAAGTTGATGTCAAGTTGTCACTCAAACTTTAACCAGCTATGGTTACTGCAGCTCAGGTGTCTGCCAAGTACTTCGCTGAAGGGGTGACAGCTATGACAAGCTCTGCGGCACCACCACCCTCAGTGGTGGGTGATTTCCGCCCTGCTTTAACGGAAGTTCAGGGATATCGTTTTAGCGAGTCTCCTTCTGTTGCTTACGAACTTTCCAAGGTGCTGGCTAGAACTTCGGGTTCTGAGAATAGCTTGCCTGTGGATACTGTGCCTTTACTGGCTGCACACGGTCAGGCTCCTGATGCTGCTCAGCCATGGCTTGCCTCAGACCAGTTACGGAAGCGAGCACTTCGTTTCATTCACGCAAGTTTGCTCTCTCCCGTCGTCATCACAGTCTTATTGAGGCTTACGCTTTGCCGAGTGCACCGCTTCCGGTCACTCCGGAGTTGGCTAATCTCAGGGAGGATGTCTATCGTCTGGACAAAACTTGTGCTTACTCTGAAGGCGCATTACTTGGTTTGGAGGAGACGGGAAGATACTCGTTGGAACTTGCGTCTCTTTCAGAGACACTTCTTCGATCTCTTTCGCGGTCGGTCGCGGTGTCGTTGAATCCTTTCGATTTTCGAAACGACTCTAGCGTGAAAGACGTCCTCATACTCCTGGCCTCTTTGGCTAAGGTTTCAGCCGAACAATGTCTGTTGCGGCACGGTTTTATGCACATGCGGTTTACACACGCAGGGACGCTTTCTTGTCTGGCTCTAGAATTTGACCTTGTGGAAGTTTTCTCATATGATTCTCCTTTTCCATCACTTCCTTTGTGGGCAGCGTTGCGGCGTCGCTTTCGCTTGCGTCACCCGCGCAAGTAACGCTTCACTCGCTGAGCGATATCCGTAGGCCTAGGTTACACCAAGCCTAAGAACTTAGTTTATTCTTTTCTTCGTACTACGGAACCGCTTCCGGTTGCACCGTACTTGTCGATCATACATCTTAATGTTCATAGCAAGGAGAAACTGTCTGTTTTCAAGAACAATGATCTCCTGGCTGTGGAAGATTGTGGCCGCTCTTCTGTCTGTTATCCGCGTCTTGGTACAAGACGTTGATTCGTTCTTTCCCTTGTGCGGTTTCGTACTCACGGGATGCCTTTGTGTTCTGTCGGGACACATATACAAAGGGTTTAGCTTTGCTGTTCGTCTGGGAAAAGGCCTCGGCCGACAGTATTGTTCTGTCGGTGAGACTTAAATCTCTTCCTTGCTCGAGGGTTTTCTTTGCGAATCCTCTTCTTTGCACGCGGACTCTTCTCTGACAGAGAGAATCTCACAGCAAAAGGAAAAGCCCACGGCAGGCCTCGGCTTCTCTTATCAGAGAAAAGCGCTAAGCTGGCCGTTCTCAGCTTTGGTTTTTTATCTTCTTCTCGGCATGGCACGTTGCCAAATACCCACCACTTATCTCCTCGAGGCGATTTAGCGGTAGGGTTCAGTGGGCAAACAATAGCACGCTTTCATGCATACTCTTGGCGCTTGTCAACTGGAGTCTTAGCGTTCGGCTCCACTCTTCTCTCTGCCTCTGTGTTTTCCCACAACGGCTGGAGGGGCGATTAGAACTCCCACTTTATTGAGGGAGGCACACCTCGAGTACGGATCAAGCTCTTGGGCAACAGCAGCCAAGACACACCAGCAGGCCCTAGACAAAGTACAGAACCAAGCGCTGAGAATCATCACGGGCGCAATGAAATCAACACCCATTCAGAAGATGGAACAGGTGACTGGCATTCCTCCACTGAGCAAAAGGCGAGACTGCAAAACAATGGTACAAGCCACCAAGTACCAGTGCACTCATGACCATCCAATGAGTGACAGACTCAAGAAGATGTCCTCAGGCAGGCTGAAAAGATCAAGCTTCGCTCTTGAGGCAAGGGCTTTGCAGAAGAAACATCAGACAGAGATGCCAGAGCTAGTGGAGCCACCATCTTTCTCCCTTGACGCCCCACCCTGGGAAGACAGACAAGGAAACCTGGACATACAGACCAGTGTCCCCTACCTCACAACAAAGGACGAGCAGAGCAATGTGACGAAAAAAGCCCTGACTCTTGCCATGCTTGAAGAAAGGTACCCCCAAGAAGCATGGATACGGGTGTATACTGATGGGTCAGCCACAGAGGCCGTCAAAAATGGAGGAGCGGGGGTGTATGTCCAGTACCCCAGTGGAGAGAGGCAAGCAGAGGCTATACCAACAGGCCTCCACTGTACAAACTACAGAGCTGAGGTACAGGCACTGATCCATGCAGCATACACCATCAACGACAGAGTCAACCATGACAACCAGGTGGTCTTCCTGACTGACGCTCTGTCAGTACTACAAGCAATGACCAGTAGCAAACTGCCTCAGCTGGAACACGCTCTACACAACATCAAGAGCCTGAGGACAGTACTGCAATGGATCCCCTCCCACTGTGGTGTACAAGGAAACGAAGAGGCGGACAGGATGGCAAAGCTGGGTGCAGAAGATGAGCAAGAGAACAACCCTGTGAGCCTGACAGAGATGAAGACCATCATTAAGTCTCTGCACAGGACGCCCCAGCCACAGGACAGCTACCACCTGCTATCCAGACCACAGCAGGTGGTCATCTTCCGCCTGAGAACGGGACACAACAGACTTAACCAGCATCTCCACAAGAAGCTGCATGTTGTGCCCTCCCCCATGTGTTCTTGTGGGGAAGCAGAGCAGGACACGGCCCACATCCTACGAGACTGCAGGAGCCACCAGGTGCTGAGAGAGGAAATCTGGCCATTGCCGGAGTCCCTGCACAACAAGCTGTACGGGCCAGTGGCTGCGCTGCAGAGGACCACTAATTATATCTCAAGATCTGGACTCCAAGTGTGATCGGCGATCGAAAAGAAGAAGATTGAGGGAGGCACTGGGGCCCTTCCTGTTGGGTCACTTATAGATCGTGCCTATGTTTACTTCCACCTTTGGATATACAAAATAGATCGGAAGTGGCTACTTTTTATCTAATTCAGATCTTCAGGGCTCTGGTTTCGTTTTCTAAGCAATCAAATGAAGAGCTGGAACATGTTAGTGTCTTTTCCTGTCTGGTTCACAGACACAACCAATCTTTGGATTCTCACACCACTGCTCATGCAGGGCGTTCCCGTTGGTTCTCTCTCCACCAGCGAAGCAGTTCTGTCTCTTGTGGAATTCTTTCCCCTTGTCAGGGGAGAACATGTGTTGATTCAATCAGACAACACCACAGTGGTCTTTTATCTCAATAAGCAGGGGGTGGCATCTCGCTCCCTATCACTGCCTCAGCGAGCATGCGAGGTTTTGATGTGGTTTTTACCACCACGAGATCTTATTAGCAGTGAAGTACCTTTCTGAGAGGCTCTATGTATTGGCAGACTCTAGTCAGTCGGCCAAGAATGCCCACTCGGATTGGACTCTATCTCACTACGCGCTTCTACTCCTTCTGGTGAATTTGGAGAAGCCGCTGATAGAAGTTTTGCCTCTTGGTACTATCACCTTCTGCTAAATGTTCGTCTCCCTGTTCCCGGATAATACTCCAGACTTTACTTTGAGCGGCCTGTTGGTCGCACATTATGGGCCCATTCAATCTTGGTTGCCAGTCCTTTAGGCTGGCAAGAGGGCGCCGTTTTTTACACTCGAGCCACACGGGTGTCTACTGTACGGGAATCATTGAGACGCTCAGGGGCTTCTGCCCCAACTCTGGATCTGGTCTAGAGATTTCTTAGGGGTTCAGCGTCTTCGCTTTTGTGTCACTTTGACTGGCTTGGAACTAATGGCGTATATTAACGGAAAGAACTCCACTTCTCTCCGTTCAATGCGGGTGGCGAACCATCTATCCTGGCTTTCCGAATTTTCTCCCACGTCTCTGAATTAAGACTTTATGTGATGTCAGTTGCACTGACACAGCTAGGTCGCAAAATATTTTCACTTGGGTTCTTTGTAGCCAGTGTGATTAAAGGGAACCTCCCTTTGGTTGGCTGAAAGCAAATCTCCAGTCCCGACTTGGGACTTGCTCCTAGTTTTGGAGGTTTTGAGTTCGGATTGTTTAATCCTTGACAAAATTAGCCTCTTCTAGAGGCAATGATTTAGTGAAGTCAACCTTAACTAAATGGACTGCCACATTGATTAGGCATGCCTACAGTGGTGGCAAGAAAAAAGGGGGGGGGGCAGTCAGTCCTCCCTTTTCAGGCAGCACGGGCTCAAGAGGTCAGAGTGTAGGCCTCTTCTTTACCTGTTCTCAAGTCTGAGAGACTTACATAAGTCATGAATGCAGCTCATTGAACGTTCAAGGACGTAGTCATGAGTTTCTATCGGCTGGGTTTTTTAAGTACCCGCTATTTTAGTACACATCTACTAGACATCTTTTGCAGAAGATGTCTTTTTATGTTTTCCTGGGGACGTATCTGGTGCTCGGCAGAACAGAAATTTCGGTTTGCCAGCTATTGTAGCTACAGGCCAGATACTTGCAAGATGTTAACTGTGAGTTCATTTGCCCACCACCTAAATTAGCAATCTGCTATCTATGTGAGTTGCGTAAGAATATGTAATTTAATATAAAATTTCAAAAATAAATTTTGATTTAATTAATATACTTACCAACTCACATACTGAATTCCCTCCCAGCCTGCCCCGCAAATTTTTTAAAGGGGTATGTTTTTCAATACGGAATGAGGTTCACCGGTATACATCCTGCGCAGGCGCAGTACACCGGTAGTGAAATAACCACCAAGGACCATGCCTTATATGGCATACGGTTTTTGTTTCAGAATTATTTCCCCATGTTGCCATGTAAGAGTGCTTCAATGTCTTATCGCAAAACGAAGTTATTGCTTAGGGTTTCCCTAAAAATGAACAGATCTCTTCAATGGGAGTGAGCTTTCAACATGGCGGCGGTTGAGTCACGCGTGATAGGTCACGTGACGGTATGACCTCGACTCTTGTATAGCTTGGGTTATAGGTCAAGGCCGTTCTTTTTTAGGGGGTTGCTTCCCCTTTGGGGTGAAGCGTAGTTCAGTGTCCTAGCACTTTAACTGAAGTTAATGCTATCTATGTGAGTTGGTAAGTATATTAATTAAATCAAAATTTATTTTTGAAATTTTATATTTTAGCATTGGGGTTGTTTTTCTTCCACACGCAAAGACATACACCGTCGATTGGCGGGTACGCCCTTCACAGAGAAGGGTGGACAGGTTGCAAAGTCTGTTTCGTACTCTGTCCTTGATAAAGAGAGCGGCTGTACGTGTTCTGACCTCTCTTCTTGGCCAAATGGAATCGATGGCCACTCTTGTGCCCTTAGGCAGAGTCCACAAGCGGCCATTTCAGGCTGCCCTGAGTTCGCTGTGGAAGCCTTCTCTTCAGGGCTGGGAGACAGTAGTCTCTCTTGAAAGCTGGTTTCGGCACACAACGAGGCAGTGGCTGCTCCCTGGGATTTCACAGGGAGTGCCAATCTCGTTTGCCCCCCCCCCGGACGAGTTTCTGTTCACAGACGCGTCTATGGAGGGCTGGGGTGCCCATCTTTCTGTTCACACTGCGTCAGGTCTGTGGAACGAGACGCAGAGTGGGGGGCACATTAATGCCCTAGAGTTAGAGGCTGTTTTCCTGGGACTCCAATCGTTTCTGTCTATGGTCAGGAACGAATAAATTGGGGTTCGCACAGACAACACGACCATGGCGGCCTATTTCAACAAACAGGGAGGCACTTTGTCTCTCGCTCTTTCTGTCAGGTCAGGTCAGATTCTTGCCTGGGGCAGCCAGCACCTTATTCTGTTGTCAGCGAAGTACGTCCCAGGCATACTCAACGTTCTTGCGGACTACTTCAGTCGCCCGTAGTGTACGATGCACACGGAGTAGACTCTGACTCATCAGGTCCTACAACGTCTGGGTGGCATTTCAGCAAGCCTACAGTCGATCTGTTTGTGACAAGATTCTCCTGCAGGCTTCAGGTCTTTATCTCCCCCTTTCCAGACCCAGAGGGGAGGGAAACAGACGCCCTCGAAGTAAACTGGTCGCGTCTGAGCCTATGCTTTCCCCCCGTTTCATCTCTTGGGAAAGGTTCTCAGGAAGGCGGAGCGGGGACAGCCTTGCTTGGTGTTGGTGGCCCCTTGGTGGCCCAGCCAACATTGGTTCCCCGTCCTCCTTCGCCTCGCAGACGGCCCTCCATTCTTTCTAGGTCGCTGCGCCGTTCTGGCTCCTCAGACGCTACTTTAGGCTTTGTCCAAAAGGCCCACAGGGAATCGACCAGCACTGTTTATGCGTCACACTGGTCAGCTTGGACAAAGTGGTGCTCGGAGAATGGAGTTACTGCTACTTCACCTCGCTCTATGCATGTAGCAAATCATCTCTCGTGTTTGGCTGCTCAGGGCTTGGCTCCTTCTTTTTTGAGAGTCAGGCGCTCAGCCATTTCTTCTACTCTGAAGCAATTAGGGCATAGCATTAACCTGGGCGGTGTAATTGCTAGTGTTCTTAAGGGGGCAGCGATTGGTTTTACGAAGGCTAAGTCCCCTCTTCCCGCGTGGGACTTATTTTTTTGGTACTCAAGTTTCTAGCCTCTTCGGATTTCGAACCTTTAGCTTCAGCGAGCTTAGCTAACTTGACTTGTAAAGCCTTGTTCCTCGTTTTGTTAGCCTCTGCCAGTGGAGGCGGTGAGGTGCACGCTCTTTCAGGCCTGGCTAAGGATATTTCTTTTGAGAGCTATGGCTCTTTTGTTTTAAGATTTCGGCCGGAGTTCCTTGCCAAAACCAAAAACAAGGTCTGTCCTCCTCTGTTATTCGCATTCCTCCTTTAAGTAGGATTCTTGCGTCTGGTGACCCTGATATGGTCAATTGTCCTGTTCGTACTCTTACCAGCTACTTATCCCGTACCACGCCCATTAGGTCTAGGGACCATAAACTGCTCTTCATCTCAGTTGACACTGAAAGGAGCAAGGACTTGTCGCGGGTCACTTTGGTAAGATGGGTCTCTACGCTTATTAAACAAGCGTATGCGTGGTGGCACAGACAAGTTGGGATTGGGCATTCTGTCCTTCCTATGAAGTTGTCAAGAACTCATGAAGCCAGAGCCTGGGCTACTTCTCTGGCAGTCCTCCGCTCAGGCGTGCTGGCAGAGGTCTTAGGCGCTGCCTACTGGAAATCGCAGGGTGTTTTCATCAACTTTTACCTGCGAGATGTGGCCAGCACTCGTCATGGTGGCAGTAGCTCCCTACCAGCCATTGTCGGCTGGACAAGTGGAATTTTGTTTCCCCACCTCCTTCATTAGCATTCTGCTTGATGTGAGTTGGGATAAGAATGTAATTTAATTGAAAATTTTCATCTAAATTTTAATTTGATTATATACTTACCCAACTCACATAGTTGATACCCGCCCGCCTGCCCCGCTTTTGGGGTTTTTATGGGGGTTTTTTCCTAAAAAAGAGGGAAATTTTTCTATGTTCGCTTTCGATTGAATGATTCAAAGATGGCGGCAAGGTCAGGAAGTCACGCGTGACTTTGTCATGATAAGGGGTCAAGGTAGCTCTTTTTTAGGGTGACCTCCCCTTGTTACCAAGGCGATGCTATTCAGCGTCCTAGCACTAAACTGGAGTAAATTGCTTGATGTGAGTTGGGTAAGTATATAATCAAATTAAAATTTAGATGAAAATTTTCAATTTTCATATAGTTAAAGATTTGTATTTTCTTTCAGTTCAAGAGGCTCGCAAGGAAGCACAGAAAATAACAACCGGCCTGCCCGTCGCCAAGCAGAAAGGCCAAGAGAACATGCGTGAAGCACTGTCCATTGCCACCAAAATCAGCGACCTGCGACGAAAGATCGACGAAGCACGCAACATTACAAACAGCGTGAGTTGATTGCTACATGGTTTTTTTTACAGAAAAGAACGTTAAAGTGGCACTGTTAGTTACAGAAGTGTTTCCGTTTGGTAAAAATTTACTTCCATCCCACTGAATAGACTAAATGATCATGATGCTGTATGTGGCACCGCTTCCCATGTGGGAATTATTTGCTGAATTAGTTTTGCAGTTTGAGAAAAATGAGTTGCCAAATGAATACAGCAAAACATTTCTAGATACCATGTTCACATAACACTACGCTAAATTCCTTGTGCTTTAAATGTTTTTTAATGTCACTTGGCTCAATAAATACTGTATTCTGTATTCTGTAAAGAAGCTATGCAGTAGAGTATTTATGCATGTCAAAGTAGAAGAATACCTTTATCCTGTGTACAAAAAAAAAAAAAAAAAAAAAATTAAAATGGTTTCATGGTAATAATGGGCGGTTCTGGTGAGGTTATGTCCCTTCTTTCTTTCGGCTGGTAACAGGCGGAACCTCGCGGCAAGATCACACTAGAAAGGAAAAAACGTGCATTGGTCCCAAATAGCATGTCGCTTTGGTAATTGTTCGTGTGTAAGTCGTGCATTTTATACGGTAAAAAGACAATGGTAACAGGCGGAACCTCGCAGGAGTTGTCTCGCGTTATCACCCCAGAAGCGCACATTAAGCAGGTGGATTGAACGGGAAGGAAAGTATCGCATCTTTAAATAATTTTGTCTGTGGTTTTGAAAATCTTTCAAGGGGTTCATTTGTCATGGCCTTCAATGAGAGTTGGAGAAGTGTTGCTTATTTTATTCTCCACACAGATAAAGTTCCCAAAGGGTTAAAATGGATGTCATATTAATACTAATACTCTACTTTTTTGTGATGTGTTAATAAAGTTGACAGAGTTTGCCTGTTTTGTTCTCCACACAGACGACAATGTCTCATCGGGAGAAGGTAACTGTGTGAGGTCATACCGCGAATCTTTGATGGTCTGTTAATGAAACCACACGGATGAAGATACCAAGGGATTAAAATGGAGGTCATACTGCTATTTTTGTGTGGTATTTTATCAAAAGTTGACAGAATTTGCTTATTTTGTTCTCCACACAGATGAAGATGTCTCTGTCAGGAGAAGGTAACTGCGTGAGGTCGTACCGCTCCCAGTTGTCCCCAGGAGTCAGCAACGAGATCCGTATGGGCGTCAAACTCAACCGCACCGGTGTGGACATGCTGCTGCTGCTGCTGCAAGAATCCCCGCAGGTGAGTGTGGCTGCCTGAATAGGAGTCCAAGGATAGGCCACAGTGTGACTGTACCGAGACTGAGTTACGTAGCAAACAGTTGCAGGTGACATTGTAGAACAGTCTGGACTAGAATTTGACTGAGTTAAGTAGGAGGCAGCTCAGTAGGTGTTGTAGTACAGTGGAAGACCGTCCAAAATCTCAACAAGTCGGGTCTCAAAAGTAAGAGAGTCTTACAATGGTGGTAATTATTCAGAGACGTTCACAACAGAAAACCTGGAAAACTAGGGGGGGGGGGGGGGGGGGGGGTGTCTCAAAAAGAGGGGTTCCACTGTATAGTCTAGAATAGAAGGTGGGAGAGAGGATTTAGTGGAGGAAGGAGGATGTAGCACTGTGGAATGTGTTGTAGATATGCGCTTGATGCACACTCTTTGGTTTGGTATGTGATACAGTCACTGGAGGATGTTGTCTTGTCTTTCCATTACTGCCCACAATCAACAGTAGTGATTATTTCGGCACTTAGAGAGTTGATTAGGACTGATGAAGCTCAGAGCTAAATGAAGTCTGCACACTTTCCAACACTCTGCCTGATGTGTTTGCCTCACTCTTTTTGGTCGGTCAGCAGAGTGTGAAGTCCTTATGATGGACCAACATTGAGCATTGACCTAAAAAGTCAGTGAAATTTTCCAAATTCCATTTTTGCCGATATGATCTTTCTCTTTGCCATCACATGTCTTACATTTTCTCCGTTCATTTTATTTGCTCACCTGTAGATTACTTTCAGAATTTCTTGAATCTATTTAACGCAAAGATTGATGCAGAAATTAAAACACTTTTTTTCTGCTTATTGGTTTGGGTTTTTTTATAATGCAGAGTTACATTTTTAGATTTAAAGTGTGCAGTACTTCTTGTGGCTAATTGCATGTTGACAGTCACAACGGGATATACTCGGTTCAAAATAGTCGAATGATTAGACTGATTAGTTATAGATTGCATGTGTTGTGTAGACTCTTGTAGTCAAGAAGTTTACCTAGGTTATTTTTGCATGGAAGTTAGTTCAATTTTGTCAGCTACGAACCTTTCTGTTTGTGAAATGTCGGACTCTAGTGTGTGGAAATGTGGAATTTTGTTGAGTTTATGAAGATTTTGGTATTCCCAAATATACTTTTTGAAGATTTGCTTTCAAACTAAACAAGCATGTTCGCGAGTTGTATTAATTTCCCTTTTCCCACATTTGACGGATTACAAGACGCATCGTTTTATAAGCCGCACCCCCGACTTTTAAAAAAAAAATTGGGACGAGCCACGTTTAGGCCGCGTCACTATATTAGCCGCTGTCGAAAAAAAATATAATCAGATCGTGTCAATCAATCAAAACAACCAGGCAAACGAAAGTACGGTATTTGGCGAAATCGGCTCCGAGAATAAACAAGTGAAACAAAGAAGAAAAGTGAAAAAGTTTGAAGAAAAATATCACACACACAATTTGTAACCAACACACACATGTAGTCCCGCCCGGAATAAGCTTTTTTGGGATGATTTACGACTTTTGCGCACATTTCGAGCAGACGAAAACACAACATGGCGGCTCTCGCTCCTGCCGACTATCGCGAGACACAAAAAAACGAAATCTCGCGCGCGCGAGATCCTGATACATCCGGTGTTTCTCTGTACGCTATCTTGTCACGACGACTTGTTGACAAACGAAGATTCGCGAAAGAAAGAAAAGCGCCGAGTCTTGAGTAGAGAGCTAATAAAGTACCGGTAATCGCTAATCCAGCGAAATGAAAATCCGCGGCGACTTCCATTAGGTGAATGCTATTCAAGTTTAGGTAACATTTTAGCCGCATCTTTTTATAAGCCGCAATGCGATATTTTTGGAAAAAAAGTCGCGGCTTGTAGTCCGTCAAATACGGTACATTTATTCATCCCAAACAGATTTTGTATTTTCTTTTGTTTTCTTGCTTAAAATTTTCTTAATTTCTCATATATTAAGAATTGCTGCTTTCAGCGTGAGTTTCAAACAATGTGAAAACTGATTTGGTGTTCTTTGGGTTTACTTTTTATGTACATTGAAGACAATTGTCCCAGTGATTAAAAGAATTATATAACGTGGCAATTTTATTGTAAAAAGTACAATGTAACTGCATCATTCTGAGAGTTACAGTATAAGAATACTAAATATGAAAAGGAGTATTGAAACATGGAGGAATAACATTTTAATTCTAAACTAAAACTACATACATTGTTTTCCTTCAAAATGAAATGATGCTGAGTGGTGAAGTACTGATTTTTTTCCAATCAAACTATTCTAAAACTTTAGTTGTTTTAAGTGGCATATTAAGATATGGTCAGTTTCTCTGAAATTACACTTAACAATGCCATTTACAGATTCTTTCAAAGAAACTGTTTTTAGAAAAGTGCATTATGCCAAGGATAAGTATCAGAGCGTAAGAAGAATTGTCATAGAAACAGTGATAATGCATGATGTGTTATATCCCCCTGCAAATGTACCTGTACATTGATGTATGTAAAGTAACATGTTTGGCTTGTCGTTTGTCGTCTTTCAGGAGGGTGGCAAGGTGAGATAAGACACCTGTGAAGTGAATAATTATGCTCTGCGCATTATGCTGTCTTTGCCTTTCTCTGCTGGCGTTTGCTTAACATTAATGGTCTGACGATTTTGCTGTGAAAAGTATACTACATGATATTACACTGCCTTTCAGATCATTACATGACATTACGGTTACAGTTTGACTGTTAATGGAAAATTACATGATGATGTGCCCACAGCAACATCAATTGGCATTAAAGTGATGAATACCTCACTGCCACCTGTAATTTGGACCACCATTGTTTTGTCGTCTTGACATCAGCTGACATGAAATTCTTCCTTTTACATGATCTGAATTGATATTCTCATCACCTAACTTAACATTCTGACAAATCATAACAATACATTCGGCTAAGTCTTTTGACAATAACACTACCTAACAGGACACTTTGGAAATTGTGTTAATGGTAGTAGTACACCATGACAGTTTTCAAGACAATATAACTTTTTATAACATGACAATCTGCTAGTTGTGTCGATAACATATTGCCTAGCAAACACCAAAAATGTTGCAGAGAATAAGATTACAATATAACATGACAATTGTCTTGATAACAGCTTTTTACACTCTGGAAATTCTGCAGACAATTACATCTTAATTTCAGCAAGTCACTCTTTCAGCTCGGCTTCCAACACCCTGAAAATTGTGCAGAAAATAACATCAGATGACGTTATTTTGTGACAAATTAGCAGAGCTAGGACCCGGGACAGCACACAACATATTCTGCAACAGCCTCGATGATAACACGTCAAAACATATCAGTTTTACAAGCCTATGATAGGCCATCTAAGTGCAGAGTTGAACATCATTTTGTCACCCAGCATTTTATTCTGACAGTCGATTTTAGACAATTTACTTCAAGACCACTGGGTTTCCCTTCACATCATTGAATATTGCTATTTCATATGTTACGTGGATTTCCATTGGTCAATTGGGCAAAACTGAGCTCAGTGCAAAAGTGATATCGACAACATTTCCGTCGATATCAGTTTTGATATCGACGACCTCTTTATTGCTTCCCCACTTCAAAAACAAAAACACCTACATTTAAAAACAAACAAATATATATGAAAATGTAATGATCCCAGAATTTAGTTGAACAAGTGACTAAAGACTTTTTGAAAGAAAAGACATTTTGAAATACTGAAAAGTACAAGAAAAGAGTGAACAAAAAGAAATAATAATCAGAGGGAGGGATATGGAACAGCCAAAACTGAGACAAATACTTTTGTAATTTCTTTACAATTACAGTAAATACAAAATGTCCAGAGAATTAGCAATAATTATATATATCTAACATTGACTGACTGTGTGATGATATCTTCTGCTATTGGTCTGTTTCGACAGTGATATCAAAATCTCGACCTCCGGTCTCGATTTTGATATCACTGTCTCAGGTTCAGACCATAGCAGAAGATATCATCACACAGTCCGTCAATATTGGGTAATATAACTCAGACTTCTTCTTCCATGCTCAATCTTTTTAAAAATGCAAGCTTTGGTAATTTGCCATGCCTGCAGCTCTTGTTTACGGCGCTGCTTAATTATCAGTCTGCATAATTAATTTCTGGTTTGGTTTCCATCTTGCAGTTAAAATCATTTCAATTGTAAATCATGTATTGCCTCTTTTAGCGTGTTTTACCTTGTGCAAGTTTTAAAGCTTTTGCCTGGAAGGGCCCGGAGATGGAAGCAGTTTAGGAATCTAAATTGTGTCCTGCTGCAAAGCGAATGATGGTTGTATGCTAGCAGGAGAGTCTGTCGGTTGTTGTTGTTGTTGTTGTTGTTGTTGGTGTTGGTGCTGGTGTTGTTGTTGTTGTTCCGTTTTTAAACCAGTTTCTACCCACAGGTTTAAAATTTTACTTGCTTCTGCACATGGCAACAAACACACATGGGCAAAAGGACGTTGATCATTGGATGTGTGTGTTTGTATGTGTGTTTGGGGGGGAGGGGGGGGGGGGGGGTAGAGAGGTGGGGATGAAGGGTTGCTGTAAAGACTGCAGCCATTCTCAGATATTAAGGAGTAATTTATGAAAGCTTTCTTAAAATTAAGTACATGTAATGACAAATGTCATCAAATCACATACTTTGCTCTTTCAAGGTTTTGACCTGTGAGCTAGGTTCTTTATTTCTATCTTATTTTATTTTTCTGCTGTGTGAGCAAACCATGACATCAGCTAGGCTGCATTATAGCTTGCTACAAATTATTGCTGAAAATGTCTGTGCTTGCAATCATTGAGCTTGCAAACACCAGCATATGGTGAAAGAGACTTGATCTCTATTTACAGCTAATTCATATCTACTCCCTTGTGCTATGCTGTATGCGCCATTTTCTTGCTCATTTTCAGGACTCTATGGCTGATCAGGTTAAGTTACAATAGAAAAACTAAATAGAAAAATTTGTTTTTCTATCAGTAGAAAAATGTGTATTACAACCTTTAGGCTGATTGACAATTGATAATGCTTTAATTCTGCTGTTTTCTAGTGAAAGCAGATGTATAAGCCTTGGAACTATAGCCACTGATTTCTCATACTGTTTTTTGGTTAACAAAATAATGTGTGATTTGTATAATTTACTTATGACTCCAGAACATTATTTTAGATTTGTAGATTACTCAACCTGTACTCTGGTGTTAAACAATACCCTATTACATTTGTATTCTAAAGGATTGGGGGGGGGGGGGGGTCATTAAAGTTACCATGAACAAATAATATCTACAAGCTTTCACATGTCTGTCCCATTTCTGTAATTGTCATAATGTTTAACACATAATTGTGTTTGTTTAACCTGCTATATATACAGTTTTGTGTGAACTCAGAAGAGCTCTTACTGTAGTCTTAAACACTTAGTTGATCATAAGGGTTTTTTGAGAAGTGGATGAAGGTACATGTAATTTCATTCTAAGATCAAAGATATGCATGTGCAGAAAGTTCAATATCTATACTCTGTATCATGTGATGTATTATGTGATACATGTATCTGTATATAGAAATATTGCCAGACTCATTTAGTATACTTGTATGTATTTTACTATGGTGTGGCAATATTATGTCATATTCATCTTCTGTATCAAGAGTGTGTTGGGAGTGGAGTGAAGATTCTTCCTAATTAATGTGTGCAGTGGTACCTGCAATGTGAGGACACCTCCCAGTAAAGGACTGGGTGGCCGAGTGGTAACGCACTTGCGCTCGGAAGCGAGAGGTTGCGAGTTCGACCCTGGGTCAGGGCGTTAGCAATTTTCTCCCCCCTTTCCTAACCTAGGTGGTGGGTTCAAGTGCTAGTCTTTCGGATGAGACGAAAAACCGAGGTCCCTTCGTTGTACACTACATTGGGGTGTGCACGTTAAAGATCCCACGATTGACAAAAGGGTCTTTCCTGGCAAAATTGTATAGGCATAGATAAAAATGTCCACCAAAATACCCGTGTGACTTGGAATAATAGGCCGTAAAAAGTAGGATATGCGCCGAAATGGCTGCGATCTGCTGGCCGATGTGAATGCGTGATGTATTGACATTGTGTAAAAAAAATTCCATCTCACACGGCATAAATAAATCCCTGCGCCTTGAATATGTGCGCAATATAAATTGCATAAAATAAAAATAAAAAAATAAATCCCTGCGCTTAGAACTGTACCCACGGAATACGCGCGATATAAGCCTCATATTGATTGATTGATTGATAAAGGACACCTACAATTCTGTTGTCTCTTTGTCTATTCTCTTGAACAAAATGTACCTGTCATGACAGGCCACCTGCAATGTAGGGACACTGCTGGTCCCAAGGGTGTCCTTTCATCGCAGGTGCCAATGTGGTAGAATTATAGTACCCATAGTAATGATCAGAAGAGATGGTACATGTACATGTAACAAGTCATTTGTTTCTTCAGTATTATCCAAATTGTGCTGACACAATACTGCTGAGTATAGGAACAATTCATGTGTGAGGAGGAACTTCATAGTTTGTAGCAGCTGCATTTGAGATCAAGAATGCAGTGTACTTTCTGTTCTTAATTATGGCTTACTGTTTTGACCTACACACACAAGCACACAGGCATGTGTGTACACACACACATACACACACACACACACACACACACACACACACACACACACACACACAACACCCCCCCACACACACACACACCTCTTTTAGGAAACATTCAATGATCTTCTAGCGCAAGTACAGCATCTGTTTTTTTTAGTTTGTTTTAGATTGTATCTAATCTTCTCTTTTTTTTCTCTGTCATGTTTCCTAATGTTTGCATACTTGCTCGTGTTCTTGTCAACATAAAGATATTTGAATTATCACAAAATTTCAGTCAAGTTAAAATGGTCTTCATCATACTTTCAATAATTCTGTTTCCAACTGTGCAGGAATACCTTAATGTGCTGGAAATCCAGTCAAGTTAAAGTTATTTTGATCATACTTTCAATAATTTTGTTTCCAACTGTGCAGGAATACCTTGCCCTCGAAATTCGGGACAACAAAGTGCGCTTCAGTTGGGACGTAGGCAAAGGACCCGGATCAGTGACCCATGACCTAAAACTGAAAGTTTTCGATGCAAACTTAGACGAAGAGGAGAAGTGGTACCTCATTGTTGCCAAGAGGTGAGAGACCACATTTTTAGCACGACTCTGTTGCTGCTAGCTTTCCACTGGAAGGAATTGACCCGAATTTCCCAGCAATGGGTCAATAAAGTAATGAAAATGGGAAAAAGGACATTTTTATTTTCTATTTTCACCTTCTTTATCATTCCATTGCTGGGAAATTCATGTCGCTTCCTTCCAGTGGAAAGCTAGCAGCAGCAAGAGTCGCGCTACCCAGGTGTGTGCTTCTTTAGGTGTAATTTGCCACCTGCACTTCTGGCAGAGTGTTTGAGGTTGTTCATTGGCCACAGTGGTGACACTGTCTCTGAGTCTGCACATAATGTTGGCCTGTGTTTGTCTTGGTCTGGATTCGAACTTGAGACGCAAGGATCATATTAGTCCAGTGGCCTCTACCAGCTGAGCTACCAGGCCCAAAATTCTGTGTGGTTGTGTATAAATGTACGTAAGCCACAAAAACTGTCTCAAATTGCTTGCACAAATAGACGGGTGGTGGCGTGGTGGTAAGACATCGGCCTCCTAATTGGAAGGTCGTGAGTTCAAATCCTGGCCGCTGCGGCCTGGTGGGTTAAGGGTGGACATTTTTTCGATCTCCCAGGTCAACTTATGTGCAGACCTGCTAGTGCCTTATCCCCCTTCGTGTGTACACGCAAGCACAAGACCAAGTGCGCACGGAAAATATATCCTGTAATCCATGTCAGAGTTTGGTGGGTTATAGAAACACGAAAATACCCAGCATGCTTCTTCCAAAATCGGCATATGCTGCCTGAATGGCAGGGTAAAAATGGTCATACACGTAAAAGTCCACTCTTGCAAAAACATGAGTGAACATGGGAGTTTCAGCCCATGAACCAAGAAGAAGAAGCTCGCACAGATATACAGTTAAATTTAGGGATGGGAATAGAGACACCAGCTAAAGTGTGTGCACAAGAAGCAGAGAGACTGTATTTTTTTTAATCTCTAATTGGAAGGATATTCTTATCCCATGTAAAAAAATCATGATATATTGTCTTGTATTTGTTTAGTGATTCATTGATTTTGTGTAAGGCGCGTAGAACTATGGTAGGATTTGTGCCATATGAATGTCCTCATTATATATCATAAGTATTATTATTATTACTGTATTATTATTATTACTGTATTATTATCATATCCATGCTGTTGTATACCATCATTTACACAGGAAGGAAGCTATAATCTTTGAACTCCTTTCTTGTACCTAGGGTTGGCCCAATAGGTCAGCTGAAGGTGTGGCCAGTCACAGGCGATGAGAGCAAAGCCAAGGAGGTCTCTGGGAAATCACTAGCGGGACTGTCCCTCATGAACTTCAACAGAAACACTTTCATTTACTTTGCTGGCGTGCCAGATACTCACCAGGTATAGTCATTGCTGAGTAGGGAATTAGAAATTGGGGGGGAGGGGGGGGGGGGCAAAAAAAAAGGCAAGCTTTACAATGCCGCAGTGAATAGCGAGCTCAGATGTGCATATTTTTGACCTCAAAAAAGGCATCACATGGAGCTCATTATTCACTGTGATGCCATGGATGGGCTTGCCCCAAACTAGTCAGTGCTTGCCTCAGCTTCAAGCAGCGCAACTCTTCATCAACCAATGAAAAAGAGTTATTTCTTGACAGCGTCTGTTGAGTCTTATTACTTACTGCACATTCTATCATTGTGTGCAAGATGCTGTTTGCTATTATTTTTTCTTAGCATATTACTTTTTTCTTTTTCTGGAGTTAATATGACCAAGATGAACTAAATCCGTGGTCTTCACCAGATCATGACAGGTACAATGGAACCCCCCTTTTAAGACCCCCCAGTTTAATACTCCCTCCCTTTTAAGACCCTGTTTTCTCAGATTTTCTGTTCATAACCTTTGTAAATTTACCCTCATTTTAAGACTCCCTCCTTTTTAAGACCTGATCCCCTCTGGTTTGCCTGCACAGAGCATAATGGGGTTGGGCAGTGTTCAGGGTCTGGGGTCCAGTACGTACCATGCCATTATTTCACCACTTCTCGTTTTTTGCAGGCCCCTCCACAGGTGACAAAGAGCAAGCTGTACGGCTGCGTGGGGGATATCACAATTGACGGGGACCCAGTGGGGGTCTACAACTTTAAGACCTCTGATGGAAAGTGCAAAGGCTGCTCCATTGTGTGAGTGCTTATTTGGTTACACTGTCCATCCATCACCGCAAGTCTTTCCATTTGTCAAAACTCTAGTACCGTCTGGCTGAGTAGGCTAAATATGGTATGTAGGAAAACTCACAAGTTTGGCCTTTGTTGTTTTGAATTAAATGCCATTTGTGTGTTGGCGCTTCAGAGAAAGCACCCTGTGTTTAGAGCTTGATCACCTCTTCAGAAAAGCAGCAATTTTGAGCTGTTTCCCAGTTTCCTGGTGTTGGGAACGCAGAAGTAGAAGAAGTTTCCCAGTCTCCATCGTAGTTCAGTCTCTAATCCAGTGTGGGTTTTATATCTGCAGACCAAAACTAATGCCAAGCACCAGTGTCTACACGTTCAACGGGTTAGGGTATGCCAGACTTCCCATTACATCATTCATCTATCGGGCAGACAGATCTGATATTACAGTGGAGTTCAAAACATTCTGGGAAAACTCTCGCATCCTGTTTGCTGGTAATTCACAGGTGAGATTAAGATCACTACATTGATTATTTATATCTAGCTGTACCAGTTTTTTTTGTCCGAACACGACTTATATGCCCGCACCAGAATACAGATAGTCTGTAAAAAGAGAGAGAGCGCACACACACACGCACACACACAGAAACACAAATCACAAAAACTCACATGCTCGCATGTGCACGCACACACATGTATACAGAAACCAGGTTTCTAGATTAGATGGTAGTCATTTGTTCAGAAATTTTGCTTGATGCGAATTGTTTCATTGTGTATTTGATGTTTATTATAATGGCTATACTATGATGTTATAGGCTGGTGACTTTGTATCCATCGACCTGGTGGGAGGCAAGGTTCTGGTTCAGTACTACCTGGGAGGGATGAGCAAGGCATCCCAAGAGACCAGCATGACCTACAATAGCAACCAGTGGACCAGCGTGCAACTACAGAGAAGACGCACAAAGGGTCAGTCCTTGCGAATTCATAGGTTTAATTCCATCAGAAATTTTATTTTTAACTAAGGGGTCTTTTTCAGAGCATATGGAGCATGTTTTTTTAATTCAGACCCGTCAGCAGGACCTGACAATCATGAGGAGAGGTCACCAAGTTCTGGTGAGAACTACCAGCAAAGCTACCAGGCCCCAGAGTAACGCAAACAAAATTATGGTTTTCCAAACAAATTTATGTTTAGAGGACTTATGTGTACCTCTAATGTGAGTTCCTTTCAATCAGTGGACACCTCCTAATACAGGACACATTCTGTTGTACACTGGTTTGTTACTTTAAGTTATAACTGAAACTGTTGGCTTTTTTCCCCTTTCGTCCTTTTCTTTCATTGTTCATGTATACCCCCCCCCCCCCCCCCCCCCCATTGTTCTGAAATAAAAAAAACTCTTTTGCCTTGACTGAAAAGGCCACTTATGCCACATTGTGATGATTTTGCCATTTCAAAGTGTGCTTTCTTGTGACAGAACACCCTTTACTCTCCTGCCCTCTTCTCCAAAGTTTATACTTGTAGATATATCGTTCTGTCTGTGCAAAGGAATGCTTGATATTTTCAACGCAGTAATATCCGTCCAGCATAGCCAAGCATCTTCCTGCCAAAAGAAAAGGGGTCTACGACGCTTGGTTCTTGGTATCAAGAAGTGAATGCATTACTTTTCTTTTGATTGTCTCATTATTATTTGTATGTGCGTCAGACGTCAAAGGACAAATACATGTACCACTATATGGGTCAACGTACTTATGAATGTTTTGTTCATAATTAAACGTTCTGTAAAGTGTTCCTTCTTGTTTTTGATTGTTTTTGAAAGTGACCAAAATTTTGTTGCAGCTAATCTGAAAATGTATGTGGAGGGTCAGACGTCGGAAGATTTAAATTTTGAAGCACCTGGTCTCAACAATGGCCTGGAGCTTTTGAGTCAGTTTATGTACATCGGAGGCCTGCCCAACGATTTTCCCATCGAAAAGTTCACACAAAAGTGAGTTTCGAAGACTCTCTGTTGTTTCCATTTTTGATCTTCTTTACCTCCCTTGCTCTCTCTTTGACTCCCGCTGTTGTTGTCATTATGTTCATTCCTGTCCATGCTGCAAACTTTCTCATTCATCTCTCTGAGACTCTCTGTCTGTGTGTTTCTTTAGAAAATTATCTTTTTCTCAATTGTTTTTGGAGCCAGGGCTTTTAAACTCTACGTACTTCAAGGGTTTGATGACTTTCAAATTTCAAGGTCGTAGCAGGGTAAAAAACAGGAAGTTATCATTTTTCTGACCTTTCTGAAGCTGGAGCTTTGATACTTCAAATACTTCCAAGGTTTCATGACCACCAGACATGGGGCGAGCTTGGTTGACAGTAGTAGAATTTCAAGATCACAGTGGGGTCATGTTTGGGTAAACATAGTAAATTCTAGTAAATTTTCTCTGGTTTTTAAGCAACAGCTTTGAAACTTCTTGCACTTTCATGGCTTGATGACCTCCAGATATGATCCAAGTCTGGTTGACCATTGTTAAATTTCAAGGTCACACTGGGATCAAGTTTGGGTTGAAACATGAACAAATTATTATTTTGCTGGAATGTTTTGGAAGTAGAGCTTTTAACCTTTACACACTTTTGGGGCTAAATTACATCTAGACATGACCCAAGTCTGGCTAATTCTAGTAACATTTCAATGTCACAGTGGGTTGGATAAGTGGGAAATTATCATTTTTGTGAACGTTTATTGAGTTAGAATGATTCTGGTTTATTATAGGTATGAGGTATGACAAAGGTGAGTTGTTCTAGCATTTGCTCTTCTTGTTCCAGGGATGTTAAGCAAAATGGTAATTTCCTTGGCTGCATGAGGAATGTGAAATTTTCCCAACCTCAGGATCTGGTGTCTGGCGTGTTCGTTGGTTTAACGCCAGGATGTAAAGATTCCGTGAGTATATGTTTTGATGGTTATGTGACTTGCGACGCAGTAATTTTCTTTGTCACAGCAGTTGCTCTGCAGAGTTGTCAAACTTAACTCATTGTCTCCCTGGTACGGATATATCCTAACCCACTCATATGGCTCTATCTGACTTGGTACGGATATATCTGTACACGTCAGTCACATCAGTCGCTTCCTGTAACGTCGATCTAACCCCTGCATTCCACCGTGTTGACACACAGTTACTTCACAGTTTCTACAATTCTGAGTGACCTGCTGCAGCGCAGCTGGTCTCGGATAAAAAAAAAATTGGTCAACATTGATGGGGTAGAAAGTGTTAAGCGCTGACCTATTTATAGGTCAAACTTTCAATGGCTGAGACACCTGTGGGTTTTAGACTGTGTTAGCTCTTGCTAACTTTTGTGTTAACAAAGCAGATTTTGTATAGGGCAATTAACTTAGCCTAAACTCGCTCCTCTTTGACTGGCTTTGCATCTCCTGTGCGAAAGAAAATGGTATCATATTGTGCACGCTCTGCATAACATCCACATCAGAGTTAGTTAATCGTCCCGGTCGCAGGATGCGCCGATCGGATGTTATGAAAAGCGTGTCCGAGGTAAAGGGGCTCTTACTCTTCCAGACCGCTGAAAATCCTGACACAGTTATTTTCGAAAATCATCTATTCAGGTGTCCTGTGTTATATTTACATAGTGAACTAGTGTTTTGCAGAATCCGTGGACATTGTACACCATGGTTTAATTGTGACTCTGCATGAAGACAAAACAAAGTGTCAAAAATACTTCCAATGATTGGTTTGAAAATGATTATTTTAGGCATCAATTTTCGGGTCATGTAGACAAATGAAAAGTTCAGATAATTGCTTTGTTACAGCAATGCCCAGTCATGTATGACTTTAGTGAGTTTTGATAGGAACTCAAGAGACAGTGACCAGAAACAATGTCAACATTTTTAGATGGAAATCCACAAACTGATGTTTGTTTTAGAAAGCTGCGTTGCTTCTGTGCAGATACTTGGAATATTTAGAGCATGTGCACATATAGACAGTGATTTTTGGCTCACGTAAGTGTAGCCTATGCGATGCTAACTTTTCTCTGTCTGTGTGTGCGTGGGTATGTATGTATGTGGTAGAAACTCTAACATTTGAAGACGTCACATTACATTGACGTCACATTATGACGTAAGAGGGTTTGACGTCACGCGAAGGAATTACTGAAGTCTCGGTCATTGTTTTTTTGAGCGGGCCGAGACTAGTTGGCAGTCCTGTCCCTGTAAGTAGGCTACATGCAGACAGACAGATCTAGATCTAGTGTCTCGCTTTCTTGCACAGTTTCACTGTGTGTGTGTGTGTGTGTGTGTGTGACGGAGTGATTGAGTTTGTGTTACTGTTTGTCGATTTCTTACGTGAGCCTTGAAGGCTTCGCCTCTTGTTGTTATGTAACCTGGCCCTCAAATCTAACACCAAAATCTTACTGTTTCAACCACTGACATGTTAGTACATGTACTGTATGTACCTGCTTCAGTCAGAATAGAATGATATCAAAACTTCACAAGATAACCATGCAAAATAACCTGCACTGGATAGGTAAATAACAGCTGATTTTTCTAGCATGCAAAAGTTGAATTTTTGTAAATTTTTGAATTAAAAACTTTGGTTTTCATCAGGTCAGTTTTGGGGGTACCTCATTTGAAAGACTGTGACAACTGCACTGTTGGTGTATTACTATTAGGGTTAGAGTTATCCTGCACTTGACACATGTATAGACACTGTGCAACCAAGTGTTTACTAAAATCTCATCTCTGCTTATGCTTGCAGGATATAAGGCAAGTTGGTTTCAACGGCGATGGTTACGTGATGTTCGACGGAGTAAGTTTGGGGCAGCAGGAAGCGGACATTTCACTGTCGTTTTTCACCTCACAGCCCAACGCCCTGCTCATGCTGGCCAGGGATGTCTCTACAGATGTGAGTATTATCAGTTTCTGCATTGAAAGGCAATGGGACCCCCCCTCCCCCCCAACCTCCCTTTAAAGATACCCATCTCCCCATTTAAAGACTTCTATCTTTAAACCTTGTATTCTCTGATTTTCCGTTCCTTTAACCTCTGTAAACTTACCTCCATTTTAATGTAACCGAGTGCCGAAACACCACAATCACCTTTGGAGGCGAAGTCCAATCAAACAGGATTGAGAATTTGAGAGCTTATTTCTAAGCCCTATAAAAACTGATATGCATTCGCAAAGGAATCCATGAACATACAGAGAGACAAAGGCCGCCAGACCCCATCACAAACAGAACTCTACAATCCACAGGTGTTGCCTACTTCAAAGGCGAACAACTCTGCAGAGTCTGCTGTGAAGGGCGACCGTAGTCTCCCTGTCACACTCGCCCCCGTTTGAATGAACAAATTGTCCCCAAAGTTCCGAACCATGGACCCGCCAAGCTTAGGTCCCTCCCAGGTTCATGGAATGGGAACAGCACGAAAAATGATTCAGTGGCCATAACGCCATTCCTGAACATATCATGTCGAGTCCCATCATGGAGGCGAAGTCCAATCAAACAGGATTGAGAATTTTAGAGCTTATTTCTAAGCCCTATAAAAACTGTTATGCATTCGCAAAGGAATCCATCAACACACAGAGAGACAAAAGCCGCCAGACCCCATCACAAGCACAACTCTACAATCCACAGGTGTTGCCTACTTCAAAGGCGAACAACTCTGCAGAGTCTGCTGTGAAGGGCAACGGTAGTCTCCCTGTCACATGACTACTTCCTTTTGAAAACCTGATTTTCCCACATTTTTGGGAGGTGTTAAAAGGATTGTTCTACTCTAGTAGCATGTTATTCTGACGGTCAGAGTTGAATGGTTTTTTGTTCTTTTCCTTTTGTAGTTTTTTTGTTCTTCCCCTTTCATCTTCCGAATTCCTTTCTAGATTGGTTTTTCATGGATGTTTTTGAACAATATTTGTACCGTATTATTACACTTTTATAATTTTTATTTTTTTTTTACAGTTTTACTACTCCGTGGCACTGACAGACGGTAAACTAGAGGCCAGACTGTCGGCAAACTCTCGGCCCACCATCCTCACATCCAAAGAAACATACGATGACAACGTTGTTCATCACGTAGGAATTCTGAAAAATGGCAGACAGTAAGGGGCTTTTTTTTCTCTTCCTGCGTCTGTGTGCATGTTTGTGTGTGTGTGTGTGTGTGTGTGTGTGTGTGTGTGTGCCTGCGTGCGTGCGAGAAAGAGAGAGATAAATACATTCATCTCCTCTCCACAGTATGTCTCCCTGCATCTAACCATTTCTTGTTTTAATTTTCCAGACTTCAGTTGTTGGTGGACGACGTTATAGTTGCACAAGACGATCTGCCACCAGGTGTAGAGGCGATTCCGATGGGTACTAACAGCAATCTGTACTTTGGCGGCGCCAGCATCATGGTAAATGACATGGCCGCCTCCGACGTTTACCTGGATGGATGTGTCAGCGACGTTATTGCTAACGGAAGGTGAGGCTCGTAATGTTTAGTCCCTTGACCATGGGGTTATTGAAGGGACGCATGAGATGAAGTAGCTGTGTGTCTGTGTTTGGGTGTGTGTGTGTGTGTGTATTTGTGTGTGAATGTGAGAGTATGTTTGAGTGATTGTCTGTTTGTTGGGGCTTGTAAGCGTGCGTAGAGATGTGTTTATAATAAAGTCAACATTTACCAGGTTTTATTCCAGTCCGATTAACAAAGGCAGATGGTTTAGCAGTGTGAGTTCAGCTCAGGAGTGAACTGTTTAATTCACCTACATGTCTCTATTATAAGGGTTAACATGACAGCTAAACACAGTACACTTTATACACTTTCTACAATTTGTACATTTTATCTGCAGATTGATAGACCTGAGTAAAGCCAAACAGTACAGCAAAGCCGACATTGGGCGGTGTCGAGATTCCGTCACGCTGGCAAACGGGGATGCTCCAGCCATGTGTGAAAAGAGCAACGGCATCAACAACGACAGACCCTCCAGCCTCCCACTTCTTCCGCCTCGCCCACGAACCACCAAACGCACCACCACCGTTATCGCAACTACGGCAGCACCCCTCACGACTGCCAGCGGTTTGATGGAAACTTCCACCTGTTCGCCGTTCCGTCTGATGAACGCTGGGATCGAGCAGAACGCCAAGACGCTCGGCAACGGCGAATCCAGCTATGCTCAGATCAGCAAGAACATTAGGCGTAGCGAACTGAGAAAAAAGTAAGTTTAGGTTCAGTCGGACAGAGGTTTAGCGACAGCAGGGATTGATTTTTGAAATCTATTATCAGAGAACTCTGTCCTTAAATGCATCAGACATTTTCATAATCAGTCAGCATCATAAGAAAACTAGGAGAAGTTATCCCCTCCCTCATGCAAATGATACAAGCACAAAGAAACTCCCACACTTTTGTTGTTGTTGTTTGTTTTCTCTCACTCAATTGAATCCGTGGTGCCTGCATTTGGAAAGGGGGATAAGGGAGCATGTTTGGCTGTATCCAAAGGTATCTTAAAGATCTCTATCAATTCACTTTCTGCAGTCATTCTTTGGCTGCATTCTAATATGGAGCATTAATATTTGCATTAAATCACATATTCTTACGCCAACTCACATATATAGCATTAACTTCAGTTTGATTATCTTATTAAGCAAACGTTTTGAATAATGAATGCATTTATCTCATCCACCATGTGCAGTACTGTTTACATTTCCTTGTTCTGGTAGTATTCTATTTTCAACCATGTGGAAGTCATTGTATGCGTGTGTGTGCGAGTGAGTGTGCGAGCGCGTGTGAGTATACTGTTGTTAGTTTAGCATTGTTTTTGTTGTTGTTTTTTGTTGTTTTTTTTCCTTTTATTGTTACATGTTTGTCTACCATAATTTACCATTATTATTCTGACATTATTTCAAATTTGTAATATTAAAATCGTCCGCCAAATTTCATTTGCTTTTAAGAGTACGCTCATAAGCTTAGCTTGTTGTGCTCCATGTTCCTTATTTCATGTATGCGGTAATAGTACCAATGGAATTTATTGAATAAACTTGTTTAAACCAACTTCAGTTTGATGCGTAAGACATTGAAGTACTAACCCTGGTAACAGGGGGAGGTAACTCCCAAAACAAAGCAAAACCTTGACGACAAGGCCCTGGTAGTTACCTCCCCTCACCGGCAGCCCGCGCATGCACGGCACATATCGCCGGTATATCTCATTCCCTTCTTCAACACGGTTGTGTTCAGACGTGTTTTGTACTTGCTAGGCTTTTCAGCCTTTGGTCTCCTGTAGCAGACATGGGACTGGTCCGATTTTTATCGGAATTCCGATATTTTCCTTAGCTCACAGACCATTCTTGAGATCGATGCAAATTCGTTGAGAAAATAGGGGGGAGGGGGGTGGTGGTATGAACCGTTCAGCTGAAGCTGTCTGCGTCTGAAGTCAGTGCATTCGCACCCCAGCACTCGCGTGAACCCATAGGTGGTGGTATAAACCGTTCAGCTGAAGCTGTCTGCGTCTGAAGTCAGTGCATTCGCACCCCAGCACTCGCGTGAACCCATAGCAGTATCATGGGTCGCGTTTGATTGGCTGTCGATCTCCGACGATTATCGCCGGGGCTTAATTATTCACCGATGGCGGTTTGTGGGTTGTTTTGATTGGCTGCCGATCTCCAAACGCCGAAGGTGAAAAAGGTAGCATCATGGCGTCTGGATTCCGTATTGTTTTGTCGGCTGTGGAAGCTCTTACGATCGACGACCAAAGTGTGAAAAACAAGTGGAAAGCCAACTGGCTGTCAGAAGAAGTGACTGTCACTATCAACAAGAAGGAAAGGCGCCAGCTCATTGGCGACAGTATCAGTTGTCATATTGTTTTGTCGGCTGTGGAAGCTCTTACAATCGACGACCAAAATGTGAAAAACAAGTGGAAAGCCAACTGGCTGTCAGAAGAAGTGACTGTCACTATCAACAAGAAAGAAAGGCGCCAGCTCATTGGCGACAGTATCAGTTGTCGTATTGTTTTGTCGGCTGATATATATCCATTCCCGGTCAGGCCGCGTGCACGTGGTGCGACAACGGCCACTGCGTGGTGAAATACGGACTTGGTGTAGCATCTATGCATGGGGCAAGCTAGGAAAAGATAACTCTCGCTGCAAACCACGCCCACTCAAAAATCCGGTCGGCGATTTGGCTCCGGACCCCAGGGTCAGGTTACGGCAAAGTACGTCGTTTTGAGTGGTTGGTTGTTGTTGACGGTACGGACTTTGACGAAGATCGGGACGACTCTTCTGAGATTGAGTCTACCTTTCGAGTCTAGAAGGGACTTCCTCGGCCATTGGTTTTGGCCGCTGAGGTTGCTTTTATTTATTTGCGGAAGGGGTGATGGCTGCTTCTCACTTGCAGCTCCACCGCCTTCTGCATTTGTCACATTGCCGGCTACCTCCGGTTCCGCTTAGACGGTTTTCGGGTTGCGGTAGCGTTCTTTCTTTACCGGTTCCGCACAGCGTGGCTGCACAGGGTTCCGGTACTGGGGGACAATCATTTCCGGCTTCGGCCAATGATGGTTCTGGGAACAATGACTCTTTGCCAGTAGACTTCCAATGTCAACCCTTTGGGTTTCAGGTTGTTGGTGGCATTGGTACCCTGTCTCTCACTTCCAATTTCGCTTCGGCTGTTCCGGCGAGTGAAGGATCGTACGCATTAGCATCAGCTCGCACCACCACGGTGTTGCGGGTGCTTTTGCACTAGGGGTTTCGGCTACTTCTGGTTCGTCTTCCGACGTTCCAGGTAATCGTAGCACTTTGTTCTTTCCTGTCCGCAACTTCTGATGTCAACCCTTTGGGGTTCCAGGTTGTTGGGGGCAGTGATGCCATGTATCTTACTTCCTGTTCCGCTTCGGCTGTTTAGGATGGTAAGGTTTTGTACGTGATGGCATCTATGATTACTGCTTGCGTCGGTCCCCGCGTCTGACTTTTGGTCTTTCAGCGATGAACAGACGCGTTCTGGTTTTTCGGCCAAACTCAGGGTGATTCTTGATTTGGCAGCAAAATTAATTCCGGATTTTTCTTAAGGACGCTTTGTCTTTGGAGTTTTTTTCGGCAGGTTGACTTCCCGGTTATGCCGACCAGTCTTTCTGGGATTTCCGTTTTGGCTTTTGATACGTAGTCATTTGCCTACAAGCGGACTGACCTATGGGCACTACGGCTTTCAGCCATTTGTTCATGCCACTCCAGGCTTCGGCCATTGTTTTTCCGCACTTTCGGTTGCTAGCGTACGACCAGAATCGCGGCTTTCTCGTGCTATCTCCATCTGCTCTTGCAGGGACTGGAGAGGATAACTTGTGTCAGTTGGACTTATTGTTTTCCGTTCACTGAGCACACCGAACATCTCTTTTTGTCAGGAACTTTCTGGTCATTTCCTGCTGCTACTCAGGATGACTACGAATCTGATCAGCATTCTATTTACGTTAGAAAGCGGATAACAGACTTTCGATTCGAGTGGCGAGAAGGTCATTCACGACAGCTGTCGGTCTTTGGGCGCTCATCTTTTTGTCCTCTCAAGGAGGTTGTTCGGACTTTCTTTTAACTTCCTCTGTTTTGGCAAGAAGTTTCTAAAGTCAGTTTGGGGGCAACATGACTGCCGGTTACGGCAACCTTGTCTTACCTACGGGTAACGACGGTCCAGTTCATAGTCATAGTCATTCATTGGTGCTTTCTGCCACGACCCACTAGGTTTATGAGTCCTTGTCTTTGCTAGACTTGGACTCTTAACGCAGGAAGTTTTACTGCGTCATACGCTCGGTCTTGATTGGGTAGATACTCAAAGCAGGTCATGCACCAGCAGTAGCCTACTTTTGGCTAACCGTTTGGATCAAGCTGGGTTCACAGCTTGGTTCATTGGAGGGTGAGTGTTCCTTATAGTTTGGGAACTTCAGGAACACGTATGCTCTTTCTTGAGCTTTTTCTCACCGATGAGGGCTTGATATCTTTTTCTCAGGTATCACTCGTTTATCAGGAGGAGATAGGTCACGTCTTTCTTGAACTGACGTCTATCTCCTGGGCCTGGCGGGCTTCACGCCCTCCCGAGGTGTAACATAGTGACATTATGTTTTAACGGTCGCTACAGGGTTCGTCCTAATCAGTTCTGAGTGGACAACCTTAGGCTCTGATCGTTCCATGTTCGGCACCACAGCAAGCGCCGCTTTGATGCTTGCTTCCTTCCTTGTCGATTAAATTTCATAGCTTCTTGCTAGTGGAAATTAAGTAAAGACTTTTGCCGCTTTTGCTTAAGCCGCATTAAGTCTTTCGACTCTGTTGTGTAAAGAGTCTAGTAAGGCCAAATTTCTTTTTTTCCGACATTTGTCTTGCTTTTATCTATTGAACAAGGGACAAGTTCTTGTCTCTGGTTCATTGCGAACAATTAGCGTCTTCCTCATGGGACTATGGTGCTGTGGTTTACTCAAGCCATAATCTTTTAGTGCTTCACTCCGCGGAGGGTGTTTCACTTGTGGCCTTTTGGAACTCTTTGTTCTATTCAGGTGGGAGACGCACAGGTTCGTTTTTTATTACTTGCTCGCCTCGGAAGGCATATCTTGTTGTCTTCCGAACTTTCAGCTCTCTTTTGAGTTAGAACTGTCTTCCTGGTTTAGCTGATTGTAAGCGACTGTTCTCTCTTTTCGTCAGTCATGGTCAAGACAGTTCAGTGAGGTTGCGCTCTTTCCGGTTTTCTGAAGACATAACTCACGAATATGAAAGTTCTTCACTCAGGTCTCAACAGACTTTATGTGAAGGGTTATTTATCTAGTTGATCTTATCTGGTGGGTTTTTACCATCATTAGCAATCCATGAGTGGTTGCAACCAAAAGAGGGGGGGGGGGCAGTCAGCCCTTCCTCCAGCACCTGCATTAGTGCATGTTTGTAGGTTTTGGGCATCGGCTTTAGCATTCTCCAGTTCAGGAGGATGCTGTTCCACGAACTCTTGTTTGTCGATGGAAGACGATTTTTTCTTTAGACTGGAGAATCGTCGTCAGAACTTGACAAGACATTCCTCTTTCTACGCCCAGCGTGGAAAGGGCCCTGTCATCAATTCTTTTGTCATTTGAATATTATTTCCAGTTTGGGATTTCTTCTTCTTTTAAGGTTCTTTTGTTAAGAGCCATAGAATTTTGAGACTTGCAAGCCTTTCTTTTTTAATAAGAAGGCTCTCAGACTCCTTTTTGTCGGTGCTCACTTCCCCTTGAAGGGGCAGCGATTTACGTTCTTTTTGGGTCTCACGCAAGAGATTGAGAATTTTGAACATACTCGTCTTGCATGGCTCCTTTTGGAGTGCCAGACCAGATCTTTGGTTCTTTCGTTTAGACGGATAGAATCAAATTATTGCAAAGCAGCACTGGCTAGTTGAGCTTTCACACTCTTTAAACAAGCTTATGAGTGTGGCAGTCATATGGGGGGGGGGGGGGGGGGGGGGGGGAGCATTCAGTCTTTCCCCTGCGTTCACTTAGAACTCATGGGGCCTGAGCTTGGGCCTTTTATTTGGCGGTCCTATGACCAGGCAAATCTCGAACGGCCTCACAGTGGTGTTTTGGACGTTTTCAGACGTCTTTCTTTAACTACTTTTTGCGGGTTTCTAGTACCCGCTGGAATGGTAGTAGTTGCTTACCAATCTTGGTTGAAGCAGGCCGGATTCTTACCAGAATAAGTGAGTTTCCCGCCACCTTTTGTAGCAATCTGCTATATATGTGAGTTGGCGTAAGAATATGTGATTTAATCGAAAATTTCTTAATTTAATTAATATACTTACCCAACTCACATAGTGAATGCCCTCCCAACCTACCCTGCAATCGTTTTTAATAGTTGAAGGTGGTGTTTCATTGGGAATGAGGTATACCGGCGATATGTGCCGCGCATGCGCGGGCTGCCGGTGAGGGGAGGTAACTACCAGGGCCTTGTCGTCAAGGTTTTGTTTTGGGAGTTACCTCCCCCTGTTACCAGGGTTAGTACTTCAATGTCTTACGCATCAAACTGAAGTTAATGCTATATATGTGAGTTGGGTAAGTATATTACTTAAATGAAAATTTATTAAGAAATTTTCGATACAATTTTATGTAGAATAGCTTATATTTTTCACTTCTTTTTATCCAAAGGTAATCTTAAAGATAGCAATCAATTCACTTTCCGTGGTCATTCTTTGGCTGCATTCTGATATGAAGCATTAACATTTATGTACTGTGGCTTATATTTTTCATTTCTTATTTTTTTTCAGTTTCAACATTAGCTTCGAGTTCCGAACCTTCTTCGATGATGGCTTGTTGGGCTTGTTGAGGAACAATGACCAGTCAGTGTACTTTGCCGCACAGCTCAGAGGAGGGACGGTGGAGGTTGTGTACACTTTCAAAGGACAGGAGAAAAGACTGAGGTCGACAGGAAACTTGGCTGACGGCCAGTGGCATTCTGTGAGTTGCTCAAGATGAATGTTCCGTGAAATGAGCTTACGTGTTTTGTTAGATTTAAAAAGAAACAAAAACAGAAAACTGCTCACATTCAGAAATCAAGAATAAAAATCAACAACACAAAAACACCAAAATCCATTAGCAGTCTTCTTTTTTCTTCTTTTTACATTTACGGTAGTCAAGTTTTGACTAAATGTTTTAACGTAGAGGGGGGAATCGAGACGAGGGTCGTGGTGTCTGTGTGTGTGTGTGTGTGTGTGTGTGTGTGTAATCTTCCCCTCTCTCTCTTTACAGACTATATATATGTGTGTGTGTTGGGCTCGGGCTTGTAAGTTGTGTACGGACGAAAAAACGGGTACAGCTATATTGATTGATTGATTTGATTGTGTGTTTTTTTCATTATCTATCAATTTATTACTTATGTATATATATATTTATTTATTTGTTTCTATATTTGTTATTTATCCATCTATTTATATGTACTCAGGGTCAGATCATCAAGGAGAAGACAAAACTACGTCTGGAAGTGGATGGACAGCTGGTGAAAACAGACAAGATTGAGTCACGGTTGGAGATTGAATTACCGCTCTACATTGGCAGCGTACCTAGAGTGGAAGACCTGCAGATGGATGTGGTGGGTACTTACAGTGTTACTGCTTTTTTCTTCCTTATTTTTCTCTTGTTTTATTTTGTGTGTGTGGGGGTTGTTGTTGTGTTGTTGTTTTTTTTTGTTTTTTTTTTTTTGAGGGGGTAATAAGGAAGGGATCGGGGGGGGGGGAGAATTTTTTGTGAGTGTTATTTTCTTAGTTGAGCTTTTTGTCTATAAAAAAAAACCCTGTTTGCAAGAATCTGGGGTAGACTCAGGTAAAAGATTGTCAGGCAGAGAATTGTGGGTCTATTGTTCCCTCACCATCTTTATTAATGTCAGTTGATAATTTTGTTCTGTTTGTTTGTTTGTTTGTTTGTGTGATGGGGAAAGGGTGTCTCTTTCTCTTTCTTTTTTTCTTTATAAAATTTGTATGGTCTTCGTTTTAAGTTCAATGACAAAATCAGTGCTTAAAAAAAGAGATGGGTTTTGTGTGTGTGTATGTGCATTTTCTTCCTTTTTGACAATTTTTTCTTCACATCTCTGATTATTAAATAAGGCATAAAGGGTGCTTGGCGCAGTGAAAGATCTTGGAAGTTGTTTTCAGATAAAACACAGTCTGCGTGGCTGTGTGCGCAACCTTCACCTCAGCGGTCGCCCTGTGGATATCGCAGACACGGACGTTATCAGCGGTGTTGAACACTGTTACGTTAGTGTGGAGCCCGGGGTGGGTCTCACGTCTAACTCGTGGGGAATTTACGGTAAGCTTATTTCATTTTCTGTCTCAGAAATAAGGATGAGGGACGGTCGACTGTTACAGTGACCCACCCTACCCTCCCCCCTCCCCACACACATATACTTTCAAGATCTTCAAAAATCAGAGGGAGAGAGTCATAAAATGAAAAATTTACAGACATTAGGCCACACACAAAAAATTTTGGTTTAGGGTAACCTGACCGACCTTACTTTTTCCCACTGACCCAAACACTTTTTATTAATTGAAATTTTAAAAAACCAAAACACTTTTCACACATTTTGCGAACCATACCGAGACAAAGGGAAGTAACCTCTTTTGAACTCGACATCACACATGTCAGTTGCAATGGCGGCTTCGACTTCGGGCACCTGCTTATGAGGTCAACTGATGTATTTTTAAAAAGCCTACCTACCGACCCTAATTTGGTCAGGTTACCAATAAAGCAATATGTATCGATTGGACATTGGATTTCCCTTCTTTGAGCCATGTGACGTCAGAGGCCTACAAAACTTCATATTTGGGCGTTTCAGGTTAACCGAAACTTCAAAGGAACTACTTACTTCATATTTGGGACACGCGGATTAACCCACAGATCAAAACACACGTCTGCAAAACTGTAAAAATGAAGCGATTTGCAGATCTATCTCGGGAAGAAATTGAAAACAAAAGACGACTTTTAACTCCGATCGAATACCAACACACTTCAGCTGAACAAAAGATGAACATGGGAGACACCCTCCATCAGCATATTGCAGGCAACACACAACTCCAAGTTTTGCCGCGGCCAAATTCAAACCCCTCGCGAAGTTCACTCAGCTCTGTCGCACACACAGCCACCGGCCGAGTCGATATGCGCGGGGCAAGTAGTTTCGACATGTCCTTTGAAAATATGAATTTCTTCCTCAGTGCAGAAAATGAACCTGACATGCCACCATCCACGTCAATGCAAGTTCTGCCTACTTTCCACAACTGTACCATAAACAACTTGGAACATCACAATAACAAAATAAGACCAAACGTGTTGATTGTCTCTGCTGTTAACCCCACAAGCTTACTCAATGAACTCGTCCAGTCTTGATCACGAGACAGGGTGACGACAAGTGTGTACCACAATTTCTGACACTGACGGTGCAAAGAGATGTAGCAATTTAATTGATGCTTTATTTGATGTTCATGAATTTTCCGTTCCTTTGATTATGTTCTGAACAAAATGTTGCGATAATCAAATATTCTAATGTTAATTGAAGGAGTTGAATAAACTTTTGAAGTTGCACTATTTTTGGGGCGCATTGAAGTGTATGTGTTTGGTGTAAACAGGTGTTCTTGGTGTGTGTGTTTGATTGCATGTGTGTGTGCTGGTTCAATCGTCAAAACAACAACAAAGTCAGTACCTGAAAGGAATTCGATCGATACATAAATGTTATTTGCGTTTTTGACCAAAATATGACATTTGACACAGAACTCGACAGTCATTGTTCACCTCGACCGCTATCGCGGTCTCGGAGAACAATGACTGTCTCGATCTGTGTAAAATGTCATATTTTGGTCAAAAACGCAAATAACGTATAATATATTTTTTGTTGGCCTTATGAATAAATCTGGAAAACTAGGGTCTGAAAAAAAAGGGGGGGGGGGGGGTCTTTAAGTAAGGGGTTGTAAAGCCTGATATTCATGGTGTGAAGTTAACTTCTCGACATCTGCTTCATGTACAGTCAAACCCACCTAAAACGAACACGCTAGTTACGAATTTTGACTTATAACGTATTAGTTTTAAGTTCCCAACTGAATACCTCTTTCTTCATGCCTAAAAAAAATGCTTGAAACGAATTCTTTGTAACGAATTTATGCTTATAACGAGCACTTTTTGGATTCCCAAGCATGCATAATGTCTGTAATTTACTCACGCTTATGACGAAATCTTTAAACTCGTCCCGAGATGACATATCATATCATTTGCATAACGAACCCCTCTTTTAACGGGTCCGACTAAACTACGCGCCAGCACGCGCTACCTTGAACCATAGCACTTATATACTTTATTTTTATATTTCTAGTTAGTTCATCGTCCATTCTCACATAATACAAAATTTCAAACTTCAATGATGAAAAATACGGAAGTTATGACGAGTTTAAGGAGAGCTAATGCACTACTCTCAAATCCGACGATCAGTTCCGCCATTGACTAAACAGCGTGCTACCACTTTGAAGTAGACGCTACCCGGTGATCCATAACACTTACATAATTTATTTTTATAGTCTATATAGTTCATTGTCCATTCTTACATAATACAAAATTTCAAGCTTGAGTGTTGAACATTTCAGTAGTTATGACGGGTTTTAGGCGAGCTAATGCGCTACTCTCAAATCCGACAAAATCCGGCAGTGACTAAAACTGCGCACTACCAATTTTAAGTGGACGCTACTGAGATTCATAGCTGTTATATAATTTATCTGTATGTTTCTAGTCATTCCATCGTCAGTTCTTACATTATACAAAATGGACAATGAACTATATAGACTATAAAAATAAATTATGTAAGTGTTATGGATCACCGGGTAGCGTCTACTTCAAAGTGGTAGCGCGCTGTTTAGTCAATGGCGGAAATCGTCGGATTTGAGAGTAGTGCATTAGCTCTCCTTAAACTCGTCATAACTTCCGTATTTTTCATCATTGAAGTTTGAAATTTTGTATTATGTGAGAATGGACGATGAACTAACTAGAAATATAAAAATAAAGTATATAAGTGCTATGGTTCAAGGTAGCGCGTGCTGGCGCGTAGTTTAGTCGGGCCGCTTTTAACAAACACGTTTTCATCGCCCCAGAGCCGCTTTGTCTCTAAAAGTCACAAGGCTACAAGGATCTTCGTGTGAGGGAGATCAAAGGCAGGTCCATTGTGATGGCTGGGTGGCCTTCTTTATAGACACTGACCTTCTTCCCAGGGGTCATTGACCCAGTTTTAGCTATGAGAGGTGACCAGTTCCCCTTTCATATGAGAGAGGAAAAACTTCCTGCACCCGGGTCAGTGACCGAGTTTAACCTATGGGGAGTTTAACCTATGGGGCAGTCTCTTAGATATCTTGAGAGGAAACTTGGCCAGGGTAGTACCTGCACCAGAACTGGTGGACACCATGAAATCGGAGATTGATCAGAATGTACATGTACATGCTTTTACACGACTTTTTAAATTTTACTTCTAAAATTGTGACAGTAAAAAAATCAATCAATTCTCTTAATGCGAATTTCGGTTAAGACGAACTTATTTCCTGATCCCAAGTGATTCGTCTTAAGCGAGTTCGACTGTAGTTTGCTTCAGGAAGCTTTGTATTGGCAAGAGTTCGGTAAAAGGACTTCACAAAGTTTTTGCATTCATCTTTGGGCTATGTGTGTGTGTGTGTGTGTGTGTGTGTGTGTGTGTGTGTGTGTGTAAAAGAATGTGTTTAAGATGATGTGTAAGAGAGTGTGTGTGTGTGTGTGCCTAGCATTTTGTCTTGTTTCCAAGACACAAGCCTGTGGGATTTGGGATGTGTATTATTTGCCGTTTAGTTTTCTTTGAATTTGTGTTCCATCAACGCAACTTTAACTCAGTTGTTCCATAATTATTATGGGAGTCATTTTGAGCAAACTGTTTTGTAGGTATGGACTTTGATGTGGGGACCTCCATGAAGATAGAAGCAGAATTCAAGACCAGCAAACGCGAAGGAGTGCTGCTCACCATTGCCAGCGATGAGACAGGCTTGACCCTGGAACTTCATGAGGGCAAGGTAGGGAGGACCCTCTGTGTGTTTGATTGAAAGTAGGATCACATGCAGCTGTATTCCTCATGCTTGTGTTAATTTCTTCTGCCTCTCTTTTCAAACCTTTGAGAGAGTGAATTAAAGCAGCTAGCATTCGAATATGGTTGGACAGCTCATGACTTTTTATGTGCTTTCATATATTTTCTGCTTTGTCCATATAAACGGATATTTATTCCTCATGCTATTGTTTCTTCTGTCTCTGTTTTCAAACTTTTGAGAGTGAAAACAGCATTCAATTAGGGTTGGACAGCTCATGACTCTTCATGTGCTTTCCTTTTATACGTTTTCCGCTTTGTCCGTATAAACGGATTTGTCATCATTTTCACGAGTTTTCATTCACAAGCACCTGGGAAATAAATGTCATGTTCCCCAGGCAATAAATCGAGGTGGTGAATGGGTTTGAGCTTTCAGGTGAAACGTGGATTGTCAAAGTAAAAGCCAATCAGGCTGATTGTTTGATGTGTGGAACCATCGCGGCTTTGGATTTGTGTTTCCGAGGACAACGATTGTAAGCATTCACTCTCAAAGACCCAATCAATGTTGATAATTACCGCGGCGACTCATGGTCAATTTGCAACTTATCTCTGTAATCGCAAAATCCACAACGAAAAGTCATAAACATTTAAAAAGAAAAGAAATATGTTCAACACTTACTGAACTCACACGTATGATCGCAGCTCTGTACATTTTCAGACTGGAAGAAAAGCGTCAATAAGCTACGTTTGACGTCACATACAAGGTTGACGTGTTATCTCGAGCTACTGTGACGATGCTTTGTGGCCTGGAGTTGGATTCTAAAAATTCGTCTCCCTGTGGGTTATTGTGCATTTTGTTGCACAACCAAAATGATGACAAAAACGATGTTTGGTGGCTTGTCGTCAGACCAGCATTTTGTTGTTGGTCCTCGGGGAGCACATCGCCTTTTGTCTCATATTTATCAACCGCGCGTCCTTCGGCCTTGGTCGATAAAGATGAAACAAAAGACGATATGGTCCGCTTGGACCAACAAAAAAGCTGGTCTGTCAACAAGCCACCAAACATCTTATAATGTTTTAGTGTGTTTCATATATGTTTCATCTTCATTACAGTCCCTCTTTTCTCCCTGCCCTTGCCTTTTTTTCTGAATGATTTTCTTCCTACTGACCAGACAAAACCAGGAGCTGTTCCTTCACTATCTGCGTCTCTAACAACTCCCCCCCCCCCCCCCCCCCGCCAACCACCCCACACACACTTCCCTGAATGATCTTTCATGTATCTGTTCCCCCCGGGGGTTAGGGGGAAGAATTTACCTGATGCTCCCCAGCATGTCGTAAGAGGCGACTAACGGATTCTGTTTCTCCTTTTACCCTTGTTAAGTGTTTCTTGTATAGAATATAGTCAATGTTTGTAAAGATTTTAGTCAAGCAGTATGTAAGAAATGTTAAGTCCTTTGTACTGGAAACTTGCATTCTCCCAGTAAGGTCATATATTGTACTACGTTGCAAGTGTAAAGCCGAGCGGTCTTAGCTTCACATTAACTCTAACTGTCTGTGTCTGTGTCTTAGATGTTATTCGTGTTTGAAGGTCATTTGTCAGGATGGCAATCACATGACAGGACAAACAGACACACAGAATATAAACTCAAGAAGAGGCAGGTAAAGTTCAAAATTGTATTGAATCAAAACAAATCATAAAAACAACTCAATACAAGGCGTAGTTCTTTTCAGAAAATATATCTGTACATTGGTTCACTCTATTCCTGTAATTTTCCTACTCCTTACAAAAATATTCTAAGTCCAAAAATGGCTGAAAATTTGGGCATGACCCGTAGGTACCCTTAGCAAAATACGCTACTGAAAGCAATATCCTATGTCCTAAAATGGCTGAAAATTTGGGCAGAGGTTCGGGGCCTGAGTAAAAATAAAGTAAAAGAGCAAAGCGACGCCACTTTACTCGCCGTGTGGTAACCTGGGACTGCGGAACGTTTTTTGTTAACCCTGTCAGTTCAGTCCACAGGGCGGAGTCCGGTATACCATTTAGACACTTAAGCCAGGTTGGTTGCCAAAACTCCGGAGGACAGTTTAGAGATAACAACAAATACTTCTCAGTACTCAGGTTTGGACTCATCCACAACCATTCCCACCGAAGCAATGCTGTAACCCTAAGTGGTGGTGGGGAGTCCGGTATACCATTTAGACACTTAAGCCAGGTTGGTTGCCAAGACTCCCGCCGAACCTTGAAAACTAGCAGCTTATATACCTTCCATGACTGTCCCTGACGTCAGTCCACGTGCAAAAACAAATTCGTGGCAAGTGACAGGAGCGTGACTTTGGGTTCACAACCCCGCCAGTCAAGCCGGCGCGATCGTATCAACGTCATAGAACAAAATGGGGAGGGAGGGGGGGGGGGGGGGGGGGGTAGAGTCTCGAGGCTGCTGTCAGCTTCCATAGAAGCTACAGTTAAAATCCCTCAAAAATACACAAAAACTCCTGTACAAAGAAAACTACATCAAAAACGCTATAAAGAAATACATCAATAAAATGGAAATTCTACGACGCATCGTTTGATACCAAACACTCATTGGTTATCAATACGGTGAACAAAGTGCAAAACCTCTGACTATTACCTCGCAAAATAGTCATGTTACACCAAACACCGTATGCAGTTACAAGTTAACCACAATCAAACACAGTGTATATTGAACAGGCTTCTCATATGTAGATGATAAACATAAAATCTACATTCTACTAAACAAATGAATACAGAATACATACTTATATAGAATACATAGGTAAAAGAAAGAATGATATAAAAGCTACAGAAAAGAAAAGAGAGAGAGAGTAGAGAGAGTGTGTCTGTATGTGTATGTGTGTCTATGTATGTGTGTTCGTCTGTGTGTAACAAGTATTATCATAGACCTGTATTAGAAATAAAGAATCAGGTCAAAAAAAGAAAGGGGGTTGGGAAGGGAGGTGAATATAGCAAAACAATGCCCTCAGTCGTTAACGGCCCACGTGCATAAACATTCGTGACAGGAGAAACGACCTAGGGGTCATATCCCGTCAGTTCTGTCGGCGCCATCGTGTCAAAACCAATTAACCAATTAATTCTACCGCAAGAGAACAATAGAAAACGGGACCGTATCATACCTTAATCTCCGAACAATTTACTAGGGGAAAGAACAAATATGATTTTAGAGTGTGAATCTTAATTCCACACCGTTTCGATACTAACCTAGATAATATATTCTGCTCTCTACACTTTCTCTTCTTCCTCACTCTATAAACTTTAAGAAGAAAATTGCATATGGAGAAAAGACAAAAATATTCCTGTAGTCGCTTTTCTCCACAATGCCCCCCTCCACAAAAACAGTTTGCCCTCAAACTGAAAATGACCGAGGGTATTGAAACTTCCTGAAGCAGAAGCAAAAAAATCATATTTACAGAAAACCAGTGAAACACCAATATCCACCTTCTTTTGCTTTTAACACCAAATGTAAAAAAACTAGCGGAAGAATAAGATTTGCGTTAGAAACACCATTAGTAACGCCGAACCAACAACCTCTGTTCGTTCTTATTGGATTCCAACTCAAAATGGTGAATTTGGTCCAAACCAAATAAAAACACCTCTCTCAGCTTTTCAGTTCCATTATCATTATAAATTGCAAGCACAAAAAGAAAAAAATATATTGTTACAAAAAAAATATTAGAATTATGCGATTATGATTTCTTTCACCAACAACAAAAGGAGGGAAGTTATGAAAAAAAAACTTGGAATGATTTGGTTCTTCGCGACCATCTCAATGACATAAGTGATGTATTTTACAGTTTACTCGGACACAGATATAAAAATAAAGGTTATAAAAAAACTTCTGCAGCTATAGTCCAACATTGTTTTTCTTTTTCAAAAAAACGTTAGACTTTCCACTCAGTCTATTGTTCCATTTAAAAAAAAAACCACACACACCGATTTACCTCACCGCGGTTATTCCGCATTGAAATCAAAAACATGTGTAAACGAAATTCTCAGCAACATTCAAAAGAAATAACAACCGGTCAAACATATTTATGGTAAACATTTCAACAAATACAAGAAACAATTTACAGAATAAAAAGACAAAATGTGTATTCTTACCGGTCGTAAGTGTACACTCACATCTGCCCCCATTGTCTTTGAAACACACACACGGCGCAATAACTCCCGCAGTGGGGCACTGCGGTTATGAAATTAAAAGCCCCTCCTGTTTTTGGAACCGCAGGAGCTTTCTAGTTTGCTGTTAGGTAGATTTTTGGTTCCTCTTTCCTGTCATGCTCTCTTTTTCTTCATGAATTCTTTTCTTTTTTCTGCCTTCTTGCTCATTCACCTGTATTTTTTCCAAAAATCTCTTCTCTTGCCGCTTGTCTCGCGATTCATGTATAGTTTAATCTGTTAGTGTTCTGATGTAAGTCCAGCAGTAGATAGGTTAAGCCTATTTTAACATACTGGAAACTGGTAATCTTCCAGTAGGTATTAATTTAGTTTTACTAAAGCCTGCTGGGACACAAGTAATGGGTTAGTGCATTTGTAAACAGGAATCGCTTGACAAGTGGCCCCCTTCATCCCCCCCTTCCTCGTCCTGATATGGCTCTGCGTAGTCGGCTGGACGTTAAGCAACAAACAAACAAACAAACAAACGGCGCAATAACTCATCTAATGTCTGTCTCTTTCTTCTTTTAAAAACAATCCTACATGACTCATGTAACTGATTAACTCAATGTCTTTGATGCTCTACATAATAAAACCTTCGATCGTTGACGTCATCGTTGTTGGAGTTGCGGCGACATCACGGATGCGGCGTTGACGACGATGATGTTACGTCGCTCTGACGTCATCTCGTCACAGCATCGGCGTCGACATCGGCTGGCGCGTCCTCGCGGCGCCAGACAGCTCCCTCCGTCACAGCAACGACATCAACATCGGCTGGCGCGTCCTCACGGCGCCAGACAGCTACCTCCGTCACAGCAACGACATCAACATCGGCTGGCGCGTCCTCGCGGCGCCAGACAGCTCCCTCCGTCACAGCAACGACATCAACATCGGCTGGCGCGTCCTCGCGGCGCCAGACAGCTCCCTCCGTCACAGCAACGACATCCACATCGGCTGGCGCGTCCTCGCGGCGCCAGACAGCTACCTCCGCCACAGCAACGACATCCACATCGGCTGGCGCGTCCTCGCGGCGCCAGACAGCTACCTCCGCCACAGCAACGACATCAACATCGGCTGGCGCGTCCTCGCGGCGCCAGACAGCTTCCTCTGTCGTTTCTGTCACTGCAAAAGCGTCGACCTCGGTGAAACATCCGCCCCCGGACGACCCCCAGCTGGAGCACCGTTTAACGCCGAGACGCAGCTGGCATCCCAGGTCGACCGCCGTGTCTTCACCGGGACAAAGGTAGTGGTGTCGTTGACTGCCACCGTAGATTTTGAAAATGATTTTCGAAGAAATTTGAGGTTCTGTGTTCTTTTCTTTGACAACCTTCTCGGTTTCTGCAATAGGTTCATGGATTGGTGACCGATGCGTGTCTTCGGGACCCCTCGTTGTAATCTAAGTCCCCTTCCGAGAAGTCCATCTCTCAGGCTCCCTCGCTGCTGGATGCACTTAGCTCTCCAGTTGATCAGCCCACCCGACCTATGTGGCCGCATAGGTCCAGCACACGCCGCTCAAACCGCTCTTTCGGTTATGCTTGCCTTGCCTCTGGTTGGTCTTCTGTATCATACCCTCCAGTGCCACCTAGTGTGACACCAGGTCAAGACGGTTCCCAATCCAATCCCCCGCAGGTTGTTGGACTACACCCATGGCAGAGTGTATATGACTCTTCTGTAGTAAGTTGTTGCAACAAGAATAAAACCAAATGTTTCATCAGCTCTGGCCAGACGCTGTTTACTCCATTGTGAACCCCTCAGTCTCCTCTAATGGTCAAATCTCAGTCTCTCCAGCAGGCGATGACGTAGGTCTGCTGTCTCTCCTTTCGCTGTTGTCTGCATCTCTTTCGTCGTTGGTTATGCTAATCTATGCTTTTTAACAAAAATCAGAACAAAAACATCTATCGAGCTCCCTACCCTTATTGATCACGAAGTCACTGGTGCCTATTTCCTTGGTGCTTACGTCTGACGCTTGAGTTGTCGCTGATGTAGCCTCGCTCCGCGGATTCCGGGAGAGTGGTACCTTGACGACATCAGGCGCGTCCTCGCGGCGCCGGACAGCAACAAAGGACCAGATGACACCCGGCGCGTCCTCGCGGCGCCGAACAGGAACGCAGGAACGGGTGACCTCTGTGACGACTTCTGTGGCGGTGATAGGACTCGAGACGCACCAGCTGCAGCGTCAGACAGGTTCCCCTGTCTCGTCAGACAGAGGCAGGAACCGCGGCCTCGTGGCAGCGCGCCGTAAAGCTCGCTCGCCGACCGGATCCCCTGCAGCGCACTGGTCAGCTAGCTTGTCCTTGTCAGTTCGATGTACGGTGTTGTTGTTGGTATCGGCTGCGTTTCGTAATGACGTAGTTTTTCTCTGCCGTCGCTGGAATCTTGTGGGCCGAGATGTCCGACGGTGTAGTTCTTGGGACGTATACAGAATCCCTCTGTATCTTGCATGCAGTGTCCCACACTGCACACGGAAGCAACCTTCAGCAGGTTTTGTCCCCTCCTTGTCTGTCTTCTCTTCAAAGATGCGCTGATCTTCGGAAAACCTGTTGCCTGACGTAACTCCTGACGTCAGTACAACCCCAACCACCTGTGCAGCCGTCACAGGTGTAAAAAGACCAAAACATCTCCCTCCTCGATGGCCCGTTTCCAGCTACTGTCTTCTCTTCCTCTTCTTCTGCTTCTTCTGCAGTTTGTTGTTCGATGCTTGGGCTTGTGGCAGTAGAAACACAAGCCCCTCGCACCTTCGTGTACCTCTCTGACGACCGCTGCCTTGCCCTCGTGTGTGAAGCAGTCTCTTCGTGCAACCCGAAAAGACTCGAACCTGATCGCAGCTGCAACAGCTTCTTCCAGTGCCTGTGGTTTTGCTTGAAATGTCGCCCACTGCAGCCTTGCGTCATGGTAGAGGGCGTCGGTGAAATGAGCGATGGTCAGCTCCTCTTCTGCTTCTCTGCTAGCTGCCGGATAGACTATCTGTACCAGGCGTCTGACGTCTTCCGCTAACGCAGGCAGACTTTCATCTTGCTGACGCGTTCTGTCCTGAAGGTTCGTCCGTAGAAGCCGGTTCCTTCTCGTGTATCTGTGTGCTGAATCTCGCTTCAAGGGCCCGAACAAGCGAGCCACATTCCCGTCTGTCTTCGGGTCTCACGAGTTTCAGCGTTGTCAGTGCTGACCCTCGTAGACAAACAGCAAGCTGAAAACCCATGTCTGCCTCTGTCCATCTGTTCAGCTCTGCAAACATTTCGAACTGAACTCGGAACGCCACCCAATCCGCCTTTCCGTTGAATGTTGGCGGACATCTGTTGAACTCGCTTCCGCCGGTCAGCGAAGCGACGTTCCTTCCCTCGAGTTCCAGACAGTGTCCCTGTCTGTCCAGAACTCGACATCTATGCCAGCAGAGAAGGTTTTCCCCGCCCGGCATCTGTTGCTTTCCCAGGTTACACACGTTAGGATGACCGCGTGTCGCCGAGGCTGCAGCGTCAGAAAAGCTCGATCGTCCTTGGACCCCAGTGACAAGCTTCGTGTCACCTTTGTCGCTGTCTCGTCGCCTCTCTCGCTCTTCCTCTGCAGTTGTAGTTGTCTCGCCAGCTGGCTGCATTCCTGGCGTTGGCTGCTCTGCTCTCCTGCCAGCAACACGTGAATCGTGTCGCCGACAGTTTGCAGCTCTGGCTTCCCAGTCCAGGTCTCGAGTTGGAGAGACGGACCGGAAAGCCACTCTGTACTGCTCCCGTGTGTAGTTGACTGAAGACGACCCCTGCTGTGTTGTCCGGCTGGTCCCTTGCTTTTCCTCCAAGCGCCGTGTAGACCGTGTTCCTCGTAGCCAAGACAACGTGCCGTGTTGTCCCTGCATGCCAGCTGTGTTGACTGCACTGCATGCCCTCTGGAACACTGCCTCGTTGTCCGCTATCTAGCTTCGCTGCGCAGCCATCAGCAGGAAGGGTGATTTTCAGGGAGCAGACGAGAAAAAAAAAGTTTGCCCAGCAAAAGGAAAACCAGCTTAAAGATTTGAACACTAACAGCCCCATCTCTTTAAAGTACACAGAGAAAAAGACCTAACTCTGATAGCAAAAAAAATATGCCTACGTGTTTGCATTATGCTGTTTCAAGGGAGGTAGGCGACGACCCTTGTCGTCAGTACCGCCTGACGCCCGCAGGTCTTCTTGTGAACCAAGGTCAGACATCTTGTTTTGCAGCAGTCCAGAAAAATAAACAGTCACTGACTAAGTGACTGAGAAAAATAAAATAAAAACAAAGGGATGGGAGGGGATCTTCTCTCTCTAAGTAAAAATAAATCGGAAGCTACCAAAACTACAGTGAACCAATCTTTATCCCACTTCTGACACCATTTGTAAAGCCGAGCGGTCTTAGCTTCACATTAACTCTAACTGTCTGTGTCTGTGTCTTAGATGTTATACGTGTTTGAAGGTCATTTGTCAGGATGGCAATCACACGACAGGACAAACAGACACACAGAATATAAACTCAAGAAGAGGCAGGTAAAGTTCAAAATTGTATTGAATCAAAACAAATCATAAAAACAACTCAATACAATGCGTAGGTTCTTTTCAGAAAATATATCTGTACATTGGTTCACTCTATTCCTGTAATTTTCCTACTCCTTACAAAAATATTCTAAGTCCAAAGATGGCTGAAAATTTGGGCATGACCCGTAGGTACCCTTAGCAAAATACGCTACTGAAAGCAATATCCTATGTCCTAAAATGGCTGAAAATTTGGGCAGAGGTTCGGGGCCTGAGTAAAAATAAAGTAAAAGAGTAAAGCGACGCCACTTTACTCGCCGTGTGGTAACCTGGGACTGCGGAACGTTTTTTGTTAACCCTGTCAGTTCAGTCCACAGGGCGGAGTCCGGTATACCATTTAGACACTTAAGCCAGGTTGGTTGCCAAAACTCCGGAGGGCAGTTTAGAGAAAACAACAAATACTTCTCAGTACTCAGGTTTGGACTCATCCACAACCATTCCCACCGAAGCAATGCTGTAACCCTAAGTGGTGGTGGGGAGTCCGGTATACCATTTAGACACTTAAGCCAGGTTGGTTGCCAAGACTCCCCCGAACCCTGAAAACTAACAGCTTATATACCTTCCATGACTGTCCCTGACAGTCCACGTGCAAAAACAAATTCGTGGCAAGTGACAGGAGCGTGACTTTGGGTTCACAACCCCGCCAGTCAAGCCGGCGCGATCGTATCAACGTCATAGAACAAAATGGGGAGGGAGGGGGGGGGGGGGGTAGAGTCTCGAGGCTGCTGTCAGCTTCCATAGAAGCTACAGTTAAAATCCCTCAAAAATACACAAAAACTCCTGTACAAAGAAAACTACATCAAAAACGCTATAAAGAAATACATCAATAAAATGGAAATTCTACGACGCATCGTTTGATACCAAACACTCATTGGTTATCAATACGGTGAACAAAGTGCAAAACCTCTGACTATTACCTCGCAAAATAGTCATGTTACACCAAACACCGTATGCAGTTACAAGTTAACCACAATCAAACACAGTGTATATTGAACAGGCTTCTCATATGTAGATGATAAACATAAAATCTACATTCTACTAAACAAATGAATACAGAATACATACTTATATAGAATACATAGGTAAAAGAAAGAATGATATAAAAGCTACAGAAAAGAAAAGAGAGAGAGAGTAGAGAGAGTGTGTCTGTATGTGTATGTGTGTCTATGTATGTGTGTTCGTCTGTGTGTAACAAGTATTATCATAGACCTGTATTAGAAATAAAGAATCAGGTCAAAAAAAGAAAGGGGGTTGGGAAGGGAGGTGAATATAGCAAAACAATGCCCTCAGTCGTTAACGGCCCACGTGCATAAACATTCGTGACAGGAGAAACGACCTAGGGGTCATATCCCGTCAGTTCTGTCGGCGCCATCGTGTCAAAACCAATTAACCAATTAATTCTACCGCAAGAGAACAATAGAAAACGGGACCGTATCATACCTTAATCTCCGAACAATTTACTAGGGGAAAGAACAAATATGATTTTAGAGTGTGAATCTTAATTCCACACCGTTTCGATACTAACCTAGATAATATATTCTGCTCTCTACACTTTCTCTTCTTCCTCACTCTATAAACTTTAAGAAGAAAATTGCATATGGAGAAAAGACAAAAATATTCATGTAGTCGCTTTTCTCCACACAAGCCCCTGGAGCAATTATTTTATTAGTGCTTTTGTGAACAAGAAACAAGTGGCTCTATCCCATCCCACCCCTTTCCCCGTCGCGATATAACCTTGAACGGTTGAAAACGACGTTAAACACCAAATAAAGAAAGAAAAAAGAATGTTATCTGTTCAAACTCTTCAGGTTCAGCTTGGTTTTGGTGCATTCTCTTGCTTATTCTTACGGTAGTTCTGTCTGTGTTTCGACCATAGCTGATGTTTGCCCTGACCAACGGAGACGAGACGATCCGGGCGGAGTCGAACAACCTTGACCCCAATGAGTTTTGCATGAACCAGTGGCACACGGTACGAGCATCCTTGAACAACAACACCCTGCACCTGAAGGTGGACAATCAGGGAGAGATTGTAGGGTTGGGGCAGCCTGGTGGCGGAGACACACCCAGCAAATCTCCACTCCTCATTGGTGGATTTCCTTGTAAGTTGGGGGGGGGGGGGGTGGATGTTGTGGTGGATATGAGAGGATGTGTTTTGATAGATGTTGTCAACATGTTAAGGTTGGCATGGGTTTGGTTGTGTGGTATAGGACAGGGTGGGGGTGGAACAAGCATGTATGAGTGCATGTTGATGTCAAGATTATGAGGCCTCTTTTAATGTGTGTGTTGGTCACAGGCAGGACTGATTTGCATTTATACTTTAAGATGTAAATGTGTATACATATATGTGTGAGAGAGAAAATGTGTGTCTATGTGCATTTGTGTGTGTTGATCTGTATATGTGTACCTGTGTGTAGGAGATGCTCAGAGACTGCTTGCATGCATGTGTGTTTCTAATTCTACTGCTGATTTCTTAATTCAACATCACTCATTCTGTCCACAGCAACGTTCGAGCAGCAGCCGGCCTCATTATCCCAGCAAGGGTTCTACGGGTGTATGCGTAACTTTGTCATCAACAATCAGCAGCTAGACTGGTACCAGCTGGAAATAACCAGTAGCCTCCTACGAACAGCATGTCCACTCTAAGCTTTGACATCAACTGCAAAGGCTGCGGAATCTGAGGGTCACTGACAGAGGACACTTAACTTTGCTGTCTGTTGCGACTTGACAATGGCTGACGTGGCCAATATGTGAGAGCACAGGAGGTTAGGAAAGATGTCGGCCAAGAAAGCCCAAAACATTCATGCCATGAAGCGCAAGGCCTTGAATGCAATGCGTATCAGAAGTGAAATCGATGCAGCTTGTGGGCTGAAGAAAGAATTTAGGTGAGACATAGATTTACCATGTCAGGCATCAAGGGCTTTGAGCGAGCAAGAAGAAGAGAAAACAGATGTTCAGTATTACAACAACAAACAAAAAAAGATTGCACACTGGGCAGTGCAAATATTTGGTCTGGGGCAAGTAAAATGCAACATGGTGCTGGCAGAGCTCTTGAGGACCAAGAGAATTTGGCAGCATTGTGCCGTGATATCCAAAAACAACCTTGCCAGTCAGACTGAGAGAGAATGAGTGCAAGAGCTGCCAATATTATGTCACCGGCGGCGGTGTTCAGACTTAATGTATACATGTACCATCATCTTCGCAGTAAATCTACATGATGACCATAGAAATGACAGTTCGATCAATGTAGGTAGAATACGACACATACTGCCATCCATAACAACATCCAGAATTTGATCCTCAAAATATAAGAAACTCAATAGGAGTCAATGAAATATTATTTTGAGCACATTATAAGCAGCATAAAATTCAAACCTAATTCCTTAGATGATCGAACTGAGATACTTTTTTCTTTGTTCGTTAGAACCAAAGATTGTCTTCTTTGATTGCCTCGTTCCGCTAATGTGTTTTCCATTCATTGCGTATTATTATGAAGGAAATTATAACAAAATGTGAGGAGCAAAAACTGCCAAGTCTTGCGGACCTTTTGTTCTGTCAGTTACACATACAGTTTACCTCGTATGTTCAGAGTGACACTCTTTACATTTAGTGTTCATGCAAGCCTTGTTCGAAAGATAAACATCACTTGTTCATCGATCGTTACACTGTTACTTGTAATGTTGTAGTATAACAGAAATGAAGTGTTCCATTAGCTGACCATGTTTGGAGATAAATATCTCTTGTTCATTGATTTTATACTGAGTTTGGCAGAACTGTAGTATGGTAGAAACTAAGTTGATTCTGTGGCAATTTGCCAAATCTCATTTAAATCAGTCTCCAAGCGGTTTTATCACAAATGAAGTTTGGATCTAAAATCAGATTTCCTGAGAATATATAGTACTTGCGAGATCGAGATGGTAGTTTTTGCCAGACTTAAGTTCTGACCTTATTATTTTTAACCAAAAATGCATTGTTGTTGCTGTCAATGGTTGTTTTAAAAAAAGAAAATGTTTAGCAATTTGTTTTTTGTTCATGAATATATATCTCTGTTGTTGATTTGTTTTGTGATAAGTAGCTAGGAAAGAGTGCAAATTGTCTGTTTGTTTTAAATATTTCAGTACTGTCATTTTAAAACAATTCTAGGCCGATGTGGGGTGTTCCTCTTAGACTTACTCAAAATATCAAGAGGGAGATCGTAAAATCAGCTCACATCATCAAACAGTTTGGAGACAAAGATGAATACACATGTTAAAAGCAATGATAGTAACAGTTTAACCAGAAATTAAGTGGGGGAGGGGTCATTTGGAAAGGGTTAAGAGATGTACCATGGTAAAATACATGTATAATGTTAAGTGGTCAATGAAGGACACAAGTTACCAGCTAGACAAAGAAATGAGCAAACAAGCAATAAAGAAAACAAAGCTTGTTAACATCTAGTGATGATGAAATCAAAATTAATTACAATTACAATTACATGTACACATTACGATATCTACCACTACAATTAAAATTTAAATCAACAGAACATACCATTACAATACAAATTTAAATCAACAGAACATAATGTTGCATTTCTCCTGTTAATGTCCATTTGCTTTTGAAGTATATTCGAAATTCACTGCTTTCCTTCTTTGTGGAATATTTTTATGATGTGTATGTTCATAACAATATTGTTATAAGTGCTTAAATTATTCATGATTCTTGGTGTTGTAATTGAATATGAATAAATATAGGAAGAAGTACATACTTACACAGGTAAATAACAAATACTAAAAATAAATCGAATTAACCATTATATGCATAAACAATCAATAAATAAACAAGTACAAAAACAAATGAAGAGATGAATAATAGATATGGAGAAAACCCTGGCAGTTTTACATGCGGTCAGTAACACTTTGGCAGAATGTGTATAAGTTTAAAGAAATGTATATTCTTGGTATAACTTAAAATTAGAGCTTTGCAATTATCAAATAAATGCTAAAAGTTTAAGGTAAAAAAGGTGCATATCAAAATTCCCATGAAGATACTTTCTGTGCTGTAAAAATGATGTCAAAGAATGTAGTTGTTTTGTTTTTGTGTTTTTTTGTTGTTTTTTTTACAGAATTTGACAATTTTATATTTTTTCATTTTTGGCTCACGTAAGTGTAGCCTATGCGATCGTAACTTTGTCTGTCTGTGCGTGCGTGCGTGCGTGCGTGCGTGTGTGCGTGTGTATGTCTGTGGTAGAAACTTTAACATTTCGTCATTTGAAGATGTCACATTATGGCGTAAGAGGGTTAGACGTCACGCGTCTCGGTCATTGTTATTTTGAGCGGGCCGAGACTATTTGGCAGTCGTGTCCCTGTTAGTAGGCTACATGCAGACAGGCAGACAGATCTAGATCTAGTGTCTCTCTTTCTTGCACAGTGTCACCTATGCTTACTGTGTGTGTGGGTGTGTATGTGTGACGGAGTGATTGAGTTTGTGTTACTGTTTGTCTATTTCTTACGTGAGCCTTGAAGGCTTCGCCTCTTGTTTAAGTTGAATATAAATTTTTTTTCCAACTGTCCCTTAATCCTTTCTTCCATGGTTGTGTAAACTGACATCCCCCCCCTCCTTTTCTACTTGGAGTACCCAACCCTCTCCCCCCGCCTGATTTTAGACTGTACTAATGTAAGAAAGAGTGTGACAGCCTATTGTTTTCATTATTTTGTGATCAGTTTGTTCCTTGTTGATTTTTTAACAGAAATTTTCATTTTTTAATGAAAGGTGTTCTATATATATGTTCTTGTTCTTAACAGTGTGATAGTGACAAAGCATTTAATAAGTTAAGCATCTTACACCAAATGTGAATTTCCCTAGATTTGCATAATTTATGCTGCTTTTGAATATTTATGTTGGGCTGATTGATTTGCATAATAACTATACTGAAAGTGTGTTGATGATAGTAAATGCTTGTGTATTTTTTATATGGTTACTTGTGAGTTGTGTGTGTGTGGTTTTTAAGAGACTGATTATATGTCAACAGGTACTTCAGCGTGTAATCATGTATCTGTAGAGTTGAGGAAGAGTTGGTAGATATTTGATATATTATTAATAGTAACACAAAACAAACTCAGGAATATTAGTTATTTCACTTTAGGCTCATGTCTGTCTTTGTTTCTATTGTTTTATTCCTCCCCCCTTCTTTTTTTTTCTTTTTTTTTCTTATGAACAGATGCAATACTGGTCTTATGTGTAGAACGTTCAAATTACAGTTTGTTGGTTCATGCATGGTTTTCTTTCTTTTCTTTTTTTTTAAATTACAAAAATTACTAGCCTGATCTATATAAAGAAAATCTGAACATACCTTTCCAGTACACTCTCAAAGGTTGAAGACAGGCGAATCTTGTTAATTTTTCTGTGCCATATACTGTGTGCATTATGTGCAAATCCGGTTATTTTATTTTCTCTGAAATCAGTTATCTCATTCTTACATGTCAGAGGAGTTTTCTTTTTCTGGAACATGAAGTACTTTTTTCCTTTATTGTGGAATCTGAGAAAATCGTATTTAAGTGTTGTTTTTCTTTTTACCAAGATATTTTTGTTTTTATTCTCGCTTCATCTTTCAGTTTAACCTGTATACATTTTTTACTCGTTATTTGTAGCCCTCAAGTGCTATAAATCTACTTTGTTTATTGTGTATCAGTAATGACAGTTAATTGTAACAATGCCAAAAATATACCTAGAAAATAAAAGTGTTACAGATTTTGTTCCTCTCTTCTCCCTCGTATTGTTTTCCTTTGTTCAAAAAGCTTCAAGATTTATGATGTTACAAATGCTTTTTAATCACCAATATACTCACAGTTTCACTATTTCTGTGAACAATATCATGTATAAGATTATTGTTTTCTAGTTTTAAATCATTCTGTGTTTGTTTTTCTTGATCAAGTCTGTAATAAAATATGTTATTTATAGTATGTGTTTTATGTGTTTGTGACCCCCCGCGGGTTAGGGGGAAGAATTTACCCGATGCTCCCCAGCATGTCGTAAGAGGCGACTAACGGATTCTGTTTCTCCTTTTACCCTTGTTAAGTGTTTCTTGTATAGAATATAGTCAATGTTTGTAAAGATTTTAGTCAAGCAGTATGTAAGAAATGTTAAGTCCTTTGTACTGGAAACTTGCATTCTCCCAGTAAGGTAATACATTGTACTACGTTGTAATTTTTTGATTAGTGCTTTTGTAAACAAGAAACAATTGACAAGTGGCTCTATCCCATCTCCCCCCTTTCCCCGTCGCGATATAACCTTCGTGGTTGAAAACGACTTTAAACACCAAAGAAAGAAAGATGTGCTTGTCGCTACACTCCATCAGGTTTCAATTGGACCAACTCCGGAAATAACTCTGTCGGGTTTTGTATGGTTTTTGAAAGAGTGAATACTCTTCCTTTTATTGAGGCAAGCTTTCCACACATGCTCGATCCTTGTCCAAGTGTTTCAGACACACCCCTCGCTAGTGACTGGCCTGTAATGTCACATGGAAAAGTTTGACTCGATAAAAGCAAGAAAATTCACTTTCACAACCCATGCAAACCTGACGGTTATTTCCAAACATTGTCTTTTAGGCTTTGGTTGGGCGTCAGTCCCCAATTGATGACCTTAAATGTTAAAATTTGTTTGTTTGTTTGTTTGCTTAACGCCCAGCCGACCACGAAGGGCCGTATCAGGGCGGTGCTGCTTTGACATATAACGTGCGCCACACACAAGACAGAAGTCGCAGCACAGGCTTCATGTCTCACCCAGTCACATTATTCTGACACCGGACCAACCAGTCCTAGCACTAACCCCATAATGCCAGACGCCAGGCGGAGCAGCCACTAGATTGCCAATTTTAAAGTCTTAGGTATGACCCGGCTGGGGTTCAAACCCACGACCTCCCGATCACGGGGCGGACGCCTTAACACTAGGCCAACCGTGCCGGTAAATGTTAAAATAAAAGCCTATCAATGTGTATATTAGTGTATATATATATGCCTTATCCACTTCTCAAGTGAAAAAGTACACTAACCTAAACTAATAAAACAAAAAGTTCGATAAAAAAAAGAGCGATGCAGTTAGATACCAAAATACTTTATTTACCCAAACGCAAAACACAAAACAACCCACATACACAATAGCATGACTTCAATTCTATGAAATAATCACAAAATTATCACAGGCTAAAACACACACAAAAGGTTAGCACTGGAAATTTGAGGATGTGTGGCTTTTACTTTTGAAAGGTATACATACTACATACACCCTTAAAAAAAAATTACTAGGATCACTTTTTTTACAAGCACGCCACACAAAACAGACAAGACCGAATTCTTTCATTTAAAAAAATTTATATAATTGAACAACCAAGGAGTAATGACAAACAAAGATCGAACGCGGCAGCGACAATTTAGCTACAGTGTGTCAAACGTGACAACCCTCGAAAATGGAATTCACAACAATGTGAATCAGTGTCGATAACGCGTGTGCCCTCCGTTGTGTGCCAGGCATCCAACACATCGTTGGTGCATGGAGTGGATCAGGTTGCATATGAATGCTCTGGGAACTCCATTCCACTCCTGCTGGAGCCATTGCAGCAGTTGACCCAGATTGGCAGGAGGAGGGTGATGTTGCTGTACCCGACGACAAAGCTCGTCCCACATGTGCTCTATGGGGTTCAGGTCCGGGCTGTTGGCTGGCCACAGCATCCTGTTGACCCTGGCCTGCTGGATGAAGGTGTTTACAGCTGCAGAGCGATGGGGAGGTGCGTTGTCATCCTGAAGAATCGCACGAGGGCCGATCGCTTGGAGGGCTGGAACGACCAGGAGTTGCAGGATCTCATTCTGGTAGCGGACACCGGTCAAGTTGCCCACTACATGGTACAGAGGTGTCCTTGGACGTGTGCTGATCCCTCCCCAGACCATCACAGAGCCTCCGCCAAAACGCTGTCGTTCCAGAACAGCGCCTTCTGCGAAGCGCTCTCCGCGACACCTCCACACTCGGATGCGACCATCAGCAGGTTCCAAGCAAAAGCGGGACTCATCTGTAAACAACACCACTGCTGACGTTGCCACCTCACATGTTCAGTGCACCAGGCTCTGCGAGCTGCTCGGTGATTAGCAGTCAGGGTTGTTCCTCGGACTGGACGCCTTGCACGCAAGCCAAAGTTGTGTAAGCGGTTTTGGATCGTCTGACCACTAACAACAGTGTTGGTGGTAGCTTATAGGCGTTGCCTAATGTTGTTTGCCGTACCCATTCTTTGTTGCATGGCCTGCCTCCGAATGAAGCAATCCTCTCTTTGTGTGGTGACTCCTGGGCCGACCAGAACGTTGTCGCTCCTGCACTCTTCCAGTTGCTTGGAATCTCTGTTTTAGTCTGATGATGATAGAGGGAGCCATGGCACTGAGCCTCTGGGCTACTTGCCTGGCAGCAACACCGTCTTGTAGCCATCCTATTGCCCTTCCTCTATCCAAATCGCTCAGTTTTCTTCGTGGGGGCATGTTGCTACTGTGCATAATTGTGTCAGCATGTCAACCTTTAAACACAAGCTGGTGAGCGATGTTCATAGCCAGGACCCTGTTGTAGCACGTGCATCACAACCTTTTGCCCTGGCATGCGTTCCGCAAATTTCATGGGGTTATAAAAAACACCCTTTTTCTTCCAAAATGCAGAAGCTTTTGAGAAGTCCCACAAAGGGAAATAACTCTGCCTGCCAAACAAAATTCGAGGTCAAGACTCATTGTTCATTTGTTATTTCAAACACATTATTCTTTTAATTATTATGTCGATGTTAAATTTTTTGGCAATTTTTTATAATTAGATCCGTTTTTTCAACCGATTCTTAACTTTTTTTTAGTGTGCATGTACAATACAATAACATAAAAACATCCAACTGAAAATGAGCCATACATAATAGAAATGTTATAGCGTCATTCACCACAAAACAGCAGACTTGAAGCACTTATACTACCATGCATCTACACTTCATAATATTAAATGCATCACAATCAAACAATGCACTAATTTCTCTTGCACACACACACACATCTCTCTCTCTCTCTTGCACACATCTCTTTCTTACACACATCCCTCTCTCTCCTCTCACACTCACACACACAGTCTTCACATAGAAATGTACCATCAAAATGTATAACAAAAGTACAATATGTACATAATTCTGAAAAGATAAGTTCCAGAATAAAACGGTACACCACGCAATGCCACCAACATATTAGTTTAAGACAAACATTCAGAAGAAACAAAAATAGTCCTAAAGTAGCACTGGTATACAATAGACAAGTATTTGGAAAAGATAAGTACATATACCATGTAGACCAGTGGAAGAAAATCACTAAAAGAGGTCAAAAATTGCTGGTTTTCTGAAGGCTTTCAAGCAAAAACAGCCAGCAGCTAAAAGGAGACAGGGGAGGAATAAGTAACAATAACAACACTCTATTGTCTATTCAATAAGTATGCACATGTACATTATACACACAGAACTAAAAACGCTTTCAATTTTCTTTAAAATTCGTCCATATTCCCTCACAATAGATCAATGCTGTGTGTCTTTGTCTGTGTCTACACGTGTGTGTGTGTTCAAGATTGCAGTGTTTGGAATGAAGAACATATGTCAGCATAAGCAGTAATTTTTCATAAGTAGTCTTAACTCATTCTGGACGGCGTTTCACAGAACTCAAAAGCACAATTTAAAAATCAGCAAGCAACAACTCCAGATTTCAGTCAGCTACACAATCACACAATTTCAAATTATCTTGATGGGTCTTCAATAAATTAATGCCCAATTAGATATGCAGTGTCACTGTTTGCAAACCTAGCAACTTCTTTAATGTACAGGCATGAGATCATGAAATTATATCAAATAAACTTTTTTTTTTTTAAATGAACTGTATGTGCCAAAATGTCTTTTTCAAATATACATAGTGCAAAATCATGCAATATGGGGATCAGCTCAGAATATGTGAAAAAAATCTGCAGAAAAATGTCATGCTTGGTACAAAATCTCTCCAGCTAGACCCAAACATTTGTAAGGCAGAGGCGCTGCATGCCCACACAGCAGCAGCCATCCAAAATGGGTTCAGGTAAATTACTTTAAGGACAAAAGATGTAATGGCATTTGAGATACAAATGGAAGACAAATCTGGAATGATACTGGCAGCATTGTTTGCATGGGGGGGAGGGGGGGGAGGGAAGGGGAGGCAGGGGAAGGAAGCGATTCATTTTAGATAGTTGGAGTATAGGGGCAGTTGTTTGAAAAAGCGAACGCAGTCAACATTCTTTTCATCACTTTTTGTTTATGGAAAATGTATACCTCTTTGTTTTTGAAGTGACCGTCTAAATACTGCGTCCGTAACTGGTGATCGACTTCCTGTGCGATATCACTTGGCTATGACGACTTCCTGCGATATATCAATGATATAGAATACCTATTTGACCAATGGTTGGTTTCAGTTTTGTCATGTGACCCGTACAAATCAACAGCTTGCACTCTATTCTAATACTGGAAGAAATACTCTGTCAACAGTCAATGTACAACCACTACAAGCTTACAGCTTGCATATTATTGTTGAATGAAACACTGTTTAAACCAACAGTCAATGCACACACAGTAATAAATATAACACAAAGTATTTCCATTTCAAGCAGCAGCAGTTTTCCAGACATTAAAGCCTCATATGCCTCATTCTAGTTCAACGACCAAGCTGTTTTCTGAGGAATGTATCGTAATAGTAAGGAGCCCAAAACACTGCTCAATATATACTCTTAAGTCCATCTTGAAGTGTTTTGCTCAACCTTTCACAGTGTAACACACTGTCTGGCCATGTGAGGTACACCTTAAAGAGTGAACAACAGAGTCCCTAGTGTTTATGACCGACTTTGTCAAGCGGACTGGGCTGTCCATTTTGCACAGCCAGGGAATGCACAATAAGAAGAATCAGAAAGTCATCAATATGGTGACCTTAAACGGACCAATACACTTCAATGCCCCAGTTGTTTTTAGTTTCTCCGTCAGAAAGGAGAAGACAACCAAAAGTGGTCAAAATCAATATTCCATGGCCTTTACCAGGAGAAATGAATCAAGTAACATCCAGGAGTTGCTACACAATGCGCCGGCCTGTCCCAAATAGCAGAAAGACCACGTAACCGAACACACTGATAGCAGCCGTCTGGTTGAACACAGCGCTCCAACTTTTGGTCGTCTCCAGAATGTAGCCTGCCATGTACACCCCAACAAACCCTGAAACAGACAAACCATAGTGAACATGTGAAATCTTCCTTGGTCAGAATACATGATGCAACAGTAATGGCAAGGTTGGAGGAGAAGAATAAAATGCAAGGTATGAGTAGAGTATGTGTTTTGCAGTGCCTCTTTATCAATATCAATATTGTTCCACTAAATTACATAATTATGACGAGCTTACCTGAGTAAGTGAAGTCTAATTGTGGTTTTATCGACCACAATGTAGAGAGGAAAGGGATTACGTGAGATAGAACGCGGAATACGTCACTGTTTAACGACGTGTAAATGGTGCAGAGAAAAGAGAAAGAGAGAGGAAAGGGATAGGGAGGGAAAACGGTTATCGGTATAACTCTGAAGACAACTTAGGGCGAGGCACGTAATCCCTTTCCTCTCTACATTGTGGTCGATAAAACCACAATTAGACTTCACTTACTCAGGTAAGCTCGTCATAATTATGTAATTTTATCTCCCACAATTCCGAGAGGAATGGGTCACGTGAGACTTTAAAGTCTGCAGCATTTACACCCTATCACTGTCGATGAATTGAAATACATATAAACCTACCCCAATTCTTCATGACAGAACAGCCTGTCCAAAACTCCATCAATGTTATCTTCGCAACTATCTTTCAATTCGTGAACAGCAAGTCAGCTGGAGTGTTACGATGGTTGTATAATGTGACACTACGTATAACACCTCTGAGATCACACTTTTGTTTTTACTTTTACTCCTGTATTATATATATATATTTTTTTTTTTATATATATATATTCCAATGCAGGTGTTGAGTTCAACTATTTGTAGCTGGCTCAAAAATATGCGGAATAGGAAATTTGTTACAAAAGAAATAAATAATTATAAAAAAAGACAAACTTGTAAGGCCTTCCATAACTTTAGACAAAATAAATTTTCAGACAAAACTATCAAAAAATAATTAAATATTCATCCACATATGACACAACTCACCTGGTATTGCACTTGTTGTGTTCAGCACACCTGTAAAAATGATAAGTAGAATTGATTAAATGTTATGGAGACAACAATCTTACTACAGGCCTACAGGCTTATGAGTTCATGCTAAATGTACTGCATGATCGTTACAAAATCAACTACAGGCCTACAGGCTTATGAGTTCATGCTAAATGTACTGCATGATCGTTACAAAATCAACTACAGGCCTACAGGCTTATGAGTTCATGCTAAATGTACTGCATGATCGTTACAAAATCAACTACAGGCCTACAGGCTTATGAGCTCATGCTAAATGTACTGAATGATCGTTACAAAATCAACTACAGGCCTACAGGCTTATGAGTTCATGCTAAATGTACTGCATGATCGTTACAAAATCAACTACAGGCCTACAGGCTTATGAGTTCATGCTAAATGTACTGCATGATCGTTACAAAATCAACTACAGGCCTACAGGCTTATGAGCTCATGCTAAATGTACTGCATGATCGTTACAAAATCAACTACAGGCCTACAGGCTTATGAGTTCATGCTAAATGTACTGCATGATCGTTACAAAATCAACTACAGGCCTACAGGCTTATGAGTTCATGCTAAATGTACTGCATGATCATTACAAAATCAAAACTCATCCAGGGTGGACAAAAACAATCAGAACACCTTATTATCTTGTGTGAGAAATGAGCGCTTCTGGGGTGATAACGCGAGACAACTCCTGTGATCTTGCCGCGAGGTTCCGCCCGTTACCATTGTCTTTTTACCGTATAAAATGCACGACTTACACACGAACTGTTACCAAAGCGACATGCTATTTGGGACCAATGCACGTTTTTTCCCTTTCTCGTGTAATCTTGCCGCGAGGTTCCGCCTGTTACCAGCCGAAAGAAAGAAGGGGCATAACCTCACCAGAACCGCCCATTGCTGTGTGGTGCATTTCATTATGTAAAGTAACATACAAACTTAACATATAGAGGCCCATTCTGCCAATACAATGGAACCCCCCTTTTAAGACCCCCCCCCCTCCAATTTAGCCCCCCCGCCCTTTTAAGACCTTAGATTTTCTGTTCATAACCTCTGTACATAATTTACCTCGATTTTATGACTACAGTACCTCCAGATTCTTTAGAGGTCTTAAAAGGGGGGGGGGGGGGGGGGGGGGGGTTCCACTGCAAACATTCTCACCGAAGACTGCACCAGAGTGGTGTGGTGCCAGATCCACCGGGTTGATGGAAAGGCTGGTACTGTAAAAGCCGCAGCAAGCCACCGCCATTGTCATACAGAACAGCGTACTCTCGTACGAATCCACAAAGGAGATGAGGACAAGAAATGTTGACATCCCACAGAAAAGAAAAGTCTGCAAAGAGAGAGCAGGAATGAGTTCATGAAAAGGGACACAATGAAAAGGGACACAATGAAAAGAGCTACGAGGCCGAGAGTGAGAAGGGTAGAGTTCGTCGCATCTGTATTCCATTTGTATGCAAAATTGTATAGGCATAGATAAAAATGTCCACCAAAATACCCGTGTGACTTGGAATAATAGGCCGTGAAAAGTAGGATATGCGCCAAAATGGCTGCGATCTGCTGGCCGATGTGAATGCGTGATGTATTGTGTAAAAAAAATTCCATCTCACACGGCATAAATAAATCCCTGCGCCTTGAATATGTGCGCGATATAAATTGCATAAAAAAAATCAATTAAAAAAAAAAATCCCTGCGCTTAGAACTGTACCCACGGTATACGCGCAATATAAGCCTCATATTGATCCATTTGACTCACCATCTTCAATTTGGCCAGGCTTTTACATGGGATAAGACCCAGCCCTTCAACTTTGACACGTACAGAAATCAACAACCTATGTGCTTTCTGTAAAGAGTGGGAATTTTTGAAATGAATTAATTTCTTAACAGAAACTATAGTGGCTATCTGTGAAATTAATTCATCCAAAACTTCTGACTCTGCACAAGAAGCACTGAGGATGTTGATTTCTGGTATGTGTTCAAATAGCGGGATAATCTTATCCCATGTAAAAGCTTGGCCAGATCTGAGATGGTGAGCCACACTGTAATCACGAGAGGGACTACAGTGCCTTTAATAGCACAGAAAGTTGTGGTGGTTTATCCTGTAATTTGAAACAGTGCAACAATCAATATGAGGCTTATATCGCGCGTTCTCCGTGGGTACAGTTCTATACCTCTAATTAATATAACCTGAGGCCTCTCCAGTGAGAGGTAATTAACAGCAAATGAAACAACTCTTCCGTTGTACATTATTGTTTCAAATCAAGTACGTGTCACTGCTATGTATGGACATCTGCAACAACGAGACGTTTGCAGGTGGTTCTTTAGGTGTTCACTCATGACAGGTAACAGTGTAAATGATGTGAGTTTGTGTTGATAAGTTTCTATAAGTGTGTGTGTTTATGTGCGCGTGTGTGTATAAGTGTATGGGCGGGGATATAGCTCAGTTGGTAGCGCGCTGGATTTGTATTCAGTTGGCCGCTGTCAGCGTGAGTTCGATCCCAGGTTCGGCGGAAATTTATTTCACAGAGTCAACTTTGTGTGCAGACTCTCTTCGGTGTCCGAACCTCCCCCCGTGTACACTACATTGGGTGTGCACGTTAAAGATCCCACGATTGACAAAAGGGTCTTTCCTGGCAAAATTGCTTAGGCACAGTTAATAATTGTCTACCTATACCCGTGTGACTTGGAATAATAGGCCGTGAAAGGTAAATATGCGCCGAAATGGCTGCAATCTACTGGCCGTATAAAATTTCATCTCACACGGCATCACTGCAGAGCGCCTAGAACTGTACCCACGGAATATGCGCGATATAAGACTCATTGATTGATTGATTGATTAAGTGTGTGTGTGTGGGTGAGAGAGATAGTGTGTGTGTGTGTGTGTGTGTGTGTGTGTGCGTGCGCGTGCGTGTGTCTGTTCATGTGTGTGTATGCATGTGTGTGTGCGTGCTTGTCACATCACAGATAATAGATCTTCAAAAGTTCTTAAGAAAAGATCTTGTAAATCTTCCTCATGAGAATTAAAAAGTACATGTACTGTCATAGACCAGATCAAACTCAAAATGCATGTGTACATGTGTGTAACCGAGTGCCGAGACACCACAGTCACCTTTGGAGGCGAAGTCCAATCAAACAGGATTGAGTATTTTAGAGCTTATTTCTAAGCCCTTTAAAAACTGTTATGCATTACTTGGCGGGTCCATGGTTCGGAACTTTGGGGACAAAGTTCATTCAAAAGGGGGCGAGTGTGACAGGGAGACTACTGTCGCCCTTCACAGCAGACTCTGCAGAGTTGTTTCCCTTTGAAGTAGGCAACACCTGTGGATTGTAGAGTTCTGTTTGTGATGGGGTCTGGCGGCTTTTGTCTCTCTGTATGTTCATGGATTCCTTTGCGAATGCACAACAGTTTTTATAGGGCTTAGAAATAAGCTCTAAAATTCTCAATCCTGTTTGATTGGACTTCGCCTCTAAAGGTGATTGTGGTGTTTCGGCACTCGGTTACATGTGCACCGTGTGTTTCATACACAAGAGTAAAGAATAACACATAAATAAAAATACTTACAGCCAACAGTTTTCGCACAGCTGTCACCTGCATCCCTGCAGTAAAAAGGGAGGAATATCAACAGCCGTCACTCAATGCTGAATTACACTGCACAAGCTGTCACCTCACAATGCCTTAAATTTGCCCAATAGAGAAAAATATGATTACTTCTGAAAGCAATGGAGAACATAATTGTTGTATACAGCAGCTATAACAAACAACATGCATCAACAGTTGACAGTTTAGCTTTATGTGGTGTGGTTTGTGTGTGTGTATTACCTGACAATGGGTTCAAAATTGATTGCACTGACAAGCAAATTGCAGAACACAATTGCCAACCACACAAGCTTCAACAAACAACTTGAATGTGAGAACAAATGACAGCTAATCTTTATTCTTTTTGTGTGTTGATGTGATAAATTGTTTGTTTGCTTGTTGTAATAACATGTTATAGATTGAAACCTGCATCAAATCTAAAGTAAGAAGAAAACCCCAAGGGAAAATAATACATGTATTATAATCACAGCTTCACATTTTGTCTTTCTCTTCTTCTTTCTCTTTTTCTTCTCAATACAAAATCAACTGTATCTGTAATATACTTACCAGATTTGATCATCCTGTCAGCAAGCCAGCCTCCAGATATATTGCATGGCAGGATTACCAGCCAAGGTACCACGTTAAAGATCCAGCTCTGCCAATAAATAAACATGCAATCTAATATTGACACAATGCCCTTGGGAAAATTAATTATGCTATGCTTTTGGACAAATTACGCAATACCCTTGAACAATTATGCTGTATGTGCCCTTGAGAAAATACCCAATGTGTTTGTGAAATTACAGATATAATGCAATGCCCTTGAAAAAGTATGCAGTACCCTTGAGAAAGTACACCATGTTACTGTGAAATTACACAGCATTACGTAGAAAAGAGGTTACAGTTTACTCTTGATTATACTTGATTCGCTGAGAAAAATTACTGTACAGAGAGAATGTGCTTGAAAGACATGTAATTACTCTGTGGAAAAAGAAATCTGTGCACAAATTTGGAAATGTATGATTAAATAAGTTACAGATATATTGGGTCCAATTTTTTAGAGGCAGTCAGAAGATGGGATGGAGTGTCTTTCCCTTTTCTATTTCTTTTTCTCTCACGATCTCTCTCCTCCCTTTTTCACCTTTTCCAGCATTGTGTAGAGATATGAAAAACCAAAAGATGATCTAATAGTCAGTACTTCTAGCGCAAACAACAAGACAAAAATGATCGAGTTCCTACCTTTGCCTCTGGGAAATTGTCATGGAAAAATGTTGGTAGCCAAGACAACAGAATATAGGATCCATTGCTGGCGCAGTAATTGGCCACTAGAAGTGCCCTGCAGAAGATAATAAAGATAATAAAAAGTGCATTGAAGACGGTTTGTGTATATCTTTCATGAAAGGCTTAAAACAGCATTTCTTGACACATGCAACAAACACATAAAACATTCCTGTGCTAGCTGATATGAAAAGCAGTTCTTACCTTCTGTTACAACCAAAATCAACAGAGAGAGAGAGAGAGAGAAAGAGAGAGAGAGAAACACAGACACGCAACCTCTCCCCCTCCCTCCCAAAAAATAAAAGAAGAATTGAAACACACACTGGGTTTATAGGCAGACTGAACCATAGACACATCAGATTTGGGGCTGATCAAATATACCGGGGAAATAAAATAAAAAGGCTGATAGGCAGAAAGAAATCAGTTACGCCACCAGAGGTGTAATACCAACAAAAGAAAATCATCACAAACCAGAAAGAATATTTAGAGAAGAGTTTACACCAAGGCACCGGTGATGGTGTATATGTGTTGCTGTTCTGGTCAGGTGATAACAGTTTAGCGCCAAACGGCACCGATGACAAAGGCTGCTTAGGAATCAGCCATCGGTATGCTGTCATCGCCCACAGGAGACCGCAAATACCTGAAAAGAGAACACCAATCAAGCAAGGAAGTGAAATCAAAACTTGTGTCAGTCAGATTAACCGTCATTCAAACTGTCTGTTTAAAGTTTGACAATTCTTGTTTTTACATTTAGTTTTGACTAAATGTTTTAACGTTGACCGGGAATCGAGATGAGGGTCTGGTGTATGTATGTATGTATGTATGTTACGTATGTATGTGTGTGTGTGTGTAGAGCGATTCAGAGCAAAGTACTGGACCGATCTTCGTGAAATTTAACATGAGAGTTCCTGGGTATAATATCCCCAGACGTTTTTTTCATTTTTTTGATATATGTCTTTAACCCCTTCACTGCCATAGTATAACAGCATTTTGGTATTGCTGTGTGCCAGGGCAAAATTTCACTTTCTTCGGTAGGTTCACTAATCTGTTCACTGCTCGATCATTTATTGAGATATCTCTTAGATCTTTGGCATGTGTTTTGCTTATAGCCTTGGCTATTATAGGATGACATGATCATTGGACTTTGTGATTGTTTTTGTAAAAATTGATATAATGACCATTTTTGTCAAAAATTACAGTTTCCGGACTTACACACACACACATTGCAGCATGTAAAACCACACAAAACACTGCTAAAACTGGTGTCAAACATCAGGTACTCACATTACAGCCCATAAAAGTATTCTTCTGTGTGGTAATCCATAAATCGAAAATTTTTAATTAAATTTTCATTTGATTAATATACTTACCCGAGTCACATATTAGCATTGACGCAGTCGAGATGCTAGGTAGACTGAAAAAACGCTATCCCGTCTATAGTATAAGGGAAGCAACCCAAGCAAAAAAGTAGCAAGCTTGCTACCCTGGGTTGCCTCCCGTAGCGTGCATCACGCCACAGATCTCGTACCCAATACGAGACACCCTCATTCGACTTCTAGAATACAAAGAAACTAAAAGCGGGGAAGGTGGGAGGGAATTACCTATGTGACTCGGGTAAGTATATTAATCAAATGAAAATTTAATTAAAAATTTTCGATTAAATTACATATTCTTACTCCGAGTCACATATTAGCAGATAACTCCAACAAGGTGGTGGGTAAGATCAAAAAGTTCAAACTCACTCTAAAGTTCTGGAGAGACAAAAGCCAGCTGCCGCCAAGGAAGGAACAGGCCGAGACCCATCCTGACAGAGGGCAGCAATGTCTGCAGAACCTGATAAGACAAAATCCTAGCGCCAGAAGCTGTGCGCAGGACATCATCCAAACCCCATAGGCAAAAAAGGCCAAGGCCCTGGAAAAGAGCTCAGGCCGAGCCGAGGGAAAGATAGCATAAGCTATGACAAGGCGGAAGGCAAGAAAATCCCTTGCCGAGAAACTGGCCCACTGCCAAAAGTCAGGAAAGGATCCCGTGAGAAAGCAACCACTGACTCACTCTAAACCCTTGCCAGGAACTGGCCCACTGCCAAAGGACAGAATCGGACCGAGAACCACCCTGATTGACAGCCGAGATGTCTCTCAGGCAAGAATGCGAAAGACAACCTCAGAGAGCCAGTAAGCTGTGCCCAGCACTTCTTCCAATTTTCTGAACCGTAAAACAGTCCGGAAAAGGACCCCAGTCTTGGATAAACCCGACCAAGTAGAGGGAAGGACAAGCTGCCCCCCCCCCCCCCCCTTAAATGGAAGGAAATGCTAATGGCCTGGAAAAGATCCGTGCGTAAGGTTGCCGGCTAAGCCCTGAAAAGGACCGACCCTCACGGAGACCATAAGGCAAACATGCCAAAGTAAGAAAACTTTGGGATGGAGTGAGGCCCAAAGGCCGTTGAGAGAACAGTCAGCTCCGGAAGAGTGACCAAACTCCAAACCGGAAAGAGAGAGACGCCTGAGTATCAAGTACCAGGGTCCACCTCAATGAGCAAAACTCAAGGGAGACGGTCACCAGTCGTCCCTTGCCCCTCCCTGCGCAAGCAGAGAGAGGGGTAAAAAAGGGGACGAAGCGACCTAAGGTAGTGCCTAAGCACCGCAAATGCGGACCCGCAGTGGCCAAATCCTAATGTGACCGGAGACCGGAAACAAAATGACGAAAGCCAGCGTGATCTCAGAGCAGACTGCTTGTAGGTAATTGAAAATGAATCAAAAAACCCGAAACAGAAAGGACGAAGCTGGTAAGAAAGACGGAAAACCGTGAAGCGAACCAGCCGTCAGCCTCCCGAGACCAGAGTTCTCAGTAATAGTCATAGTTGCAAGTGAAGAAGGGGTGACCAGGCCGGAAGCCCAACCCGGCAGAAATCGTCCCAACTCACATCATGCAAGCATGATGGAGAAGAGGAAGAGACGAAATCCGCAGTCACAAGAACCAATTGCCAAAGTCGCAACACGACAGGCAGGAGACTATAACACAGGCTAAGGCCGAGAGCCTTGCTGCCCGTAGGCCGGCCATTGCGCCAAAGTACTCAAAGTACACAGGCACAGTAAGAAACCAAAAGTTTCGGCCGCCGAAAAAGATGCTGGCCTAGAGGCCAGCACCGAGAAAACTGGAACATTAGCTAGACCTCTGCCCACAAAAGGGAGGAGTAGCCAAAAAACCTGAGAAAAAGTGACAAGCCAAGAATGACTTCTCAAACATGCGTTGCCCAGACAATGCACCCTCAGGAAAATCTGAATGTTACTTCCGAGGCCAACTCAAGTGAACCTTAAGTTTGGACGAAACACCAGAACGCGTCTGATCGCTAGAGAAAGACAAAGTCAGACTCGGCGAAAGACAAACCTGGACCAAGTCCAGAAGCTGGTGGCAAGAGAAAACGGGGAAGCCCAAAGGCAGAAACCCCCCTTTAAACGGAAATCGACCTCTCAGCACCCATACGCTGGGAAAGAGAAAGAACGTCGAAGCCCGAAGCCACAAGCACAAGGAAAACAACAACCACCACCTCCAACGGATGAAATGGCTGTTGCTCCCGCCGAGGCTAAAACCCCGAAGCCCTAAGGCCGGCTGTTGTTTCAAAAACCCAGCGTCCTATGACGGCTGTGAAAGAAACAATCTCACCTGAGCTGAGGACGTAGGCCGCTTAGGCTGAGTCCGCTAGGTATAGCCTGCTTAGGAGCGGCCTGCTTTTGCTGCTTTCAAATTGAAGCTCAAAAGAAGGGAACCGCTGTTCTCTGTTGGTCTCAATCCCCTGCTTCTGGCATGAGAGGCCAGGCTGCCGGAGAGAGACCGTCCACCAAGGATGACGAACTGAGAATGTTCCTTGTCGACTCCTCAGAAAACCGGGAGTGGGCAAGAAACAAGTCCCTTCCGCACGAGACCGCATGGAAATAGCGCAGAGAGGACAGCCTCATCTGTGCCTCGTTCACCCTTGTAAGTGTGGAGAGGAGTGAGACACTTCCTCCGCGTCCTGCCCTTTAGTAAGGGGAAAGGGCGCCAAGGAATCTGCCAGAGCGCGAGAAAGCGCCCGCAGGAGAGTCTCGGAAATGGAACTGAGTTCCAAAAGTTGTCAGCCCCCTTCCTCAGAGAATAGGAGATTCTGCCCATAGAACGGCAGAACCGAATCCTTCCTCAACGGCTTCGTAAGAAGCGAAAGAAGTTCCGGCGTGACCGAAAAACGGTGCACGCGGACGGGGAAAGGCCAACAGGCAGCTACGAGACGACCTTGGCCAAGGCAACTTCCTCTGGTCCGCTAAGGGCACGAAGGAGGAAGCCTGCGCAGGAGCGGCAAGGCATTCCGATGCCAGCTCCGAAGCTGAACCCTGAGGAACCAGCAACGAAACCGACGCCGGAGGCCACCCCCTGTCGAAGAGGGGGGCTCGGCGAAAAGGCAAAAAGGCGAAAAGCTACTAAGGGCGATTCTTCAAACCAGAAGTAGCTGCTTCCTCTTTGCCGACCGAAGTCCTTCCTGTTGGCAATCGATTGTGCTCATTCCCTAACTGAGAGGAGGATGAGAGGAATCAAAACCAAGGAAAGTGGGAGAGAGGAGCTCGCGGCCACCACCGGAGTGTGTGGATGCTGCTGTCCCAACAGAGGCAAGAAGCCTGTATGCCCATAGGGCAAGCCTTGTTCGAAATTCACCGGCGACCAAACGGAAGCAGCGGGAACTGAACCGGAAAATCCGGGAGGAGCCGGAAGTGCGGCAGCAACAGCAGCGCTATGCCAAAGCTGGTGCTGAGCCACCTACGAGCTGAAGCTCGGAACCCAAAGGTAGGCCGTAGGCCAGAACCGGAAGTGACAGTAACCTGTGCACTACCCGCTTGACCTACCCTCCTGCCAAGGCCGGAAGCGAAGCTGCCGGAAATGGCTGCCGTGCAAAGGGCAAAGCTCAAACCGGAAAGGGCCATGGGCTGCCCACACCCCGATGAACTAACATTTCCAGCCGGAGCCGGAAGAGAAGCTGTCGCGGACGACTGCTTACGTATAGCGCAGCTCAAGCCGGATGGGATCATTATTTGTCCACCTTCCAACGAGGCACTACTTCCGTGAACCGGAAGTGCCGCTGTCGCGTACGACTGCCGACGTAAGGCAAGGCTCGAACCGGACGTGACAGTAGCCTGTGCACTAACCAGTGAACCCACACTTCCGGTCGGAACCGGAAGAACAGCTGTCGCGGGCGACCGCTGTCATAGGACAAGGCTCGAGCCAGACGTGACAGTAGTCTGTGCACTAGCAAGTGAACCTCTACTTCCGGCCGGAGCTGGAAGCGGCTGCCGCGAACGACTGCTGACGTAAATTCGGAAGCTGGCCAGAGCCGCCGAAGGCAGCTGCTCCTCGTACACGGACCCGAAGTCCGAAACGCCACCTGAAGGGGACGGCTCATAGCCAAAAGAACCCGACAAATGACGCTGCGAGGGAAGGCCGTAAGCCGAACGCCCATCCTGTTGGCCATTGATGAAACTCGCACCCCTGACTAAGAGGAAGATGAGAGTCACCAACAACCGAAGGCAGCTGAAGAGAGGAGCTAGCGGCCACCACCGAAGTGGGTGGCTGCTGCTGTCCCAACAGAGGCAAAAAGCCTGTATGCCCAGGAGAACCACCGTATTCGAAATTCACCGGCGACACAACGGAAGCAGCGGGAACCGAACCGGAAAAGCCGGGAGGAGCAGGGAGTGCAGACGCAACAGCAGAACTATGCCATAGCTGGTGCTGAGGAGTCTGCAAGCCACAACCCGGAAGCCCTAGGCCGGAACCGGAAGTGACAGATGACTGTGCACGACCCGTTTGACCTACATTTCCTGCCCAGGCAGGAAGAGCAGCTGCCGGAAACGGCTGCTGTAGCAGGGCAAGGCTCGAACCGGAAGGGACCATGGGCTGTCCGCAAACCAGTGAACCAACACTTCCGGCCGGAGCCGGAAGCGAAGCTGCCGCGGACGGCTGCTTACGTAATTCGTAGCTCAAACCGGCAGGGACCATGGTCTGTCCGCTGTCCAGTGAACCACTACTTCCGGCCGGAGCCGGAAGGGAAGCTGCCGCGGACGGCTGCTTACGTAATTCGTAGCTCAAACCGGCAGGGACCATGGTCTGTCCGCTGTCCAGTGAACCACTACTTCCGGCCGGAGCCGGAAGGGAAGCTGCCGCGGACGGCTGCTTACGTAATTCGTAGCTCAAACCGGCAGGGACCATGGTCTGTCCGCTGTCCAGTGAACCACTACTTCCGGCCGGAGCCGGAAGTGCAGCTGCCGCGGACGGCTGCTGCGAGCACATACCTTGTGACGACCGTATCCCAAAAGGGACCTGCTCAGGTGCACTCCCGCAAGCGGTAGCCACCGAGCGCCGGCCGAGAAGAGAAACGCCTCCCTGTTCACCGCCTCCAGCACCAACGCCGAAGCCAGCAGGCTGGACAGGTGATCCGGAAACAACAGGAACACAGGAAGCCAACGACCGAGGGTCGCACACCCCCGGGAGGGAGGCAGAGCTGGAAACAGGGTCCGTCCGCGCCATCTCAATTTCTGGAAGCAAAGAGGACAAAAGGCTAGCCACAAGAGTGCCAGCCTCCGGCACAGGCGCCGGGTTCGAAACGGACGTGGTAGCGGTAATGCCCGCCGCCCGCGAGCCAGACGAAGTTTCCTCCGGCGCCGAAATGGGCACCGAAAAAACGAAGTTAGTCTTCGGGTCAGAAACGTGAACCGTGGGGTTCCTAGCCGAAGAAGTAGAAGCCGAGGACTTAGGTTTGCCAGGGCCTTTGCCCTTACTCTCGGCCTTAGCCGCTCGCCTTTTCTCACTATCAGACATGCTGTCACGCGAGAAAACAAACTACTGAAAATACACAAGTCTCTAGGACGTTAAAACTTCAGCAGAATAACTAGCACAAAGTACAAGTTACAAGCAGGTAATAGTGCTACTGGTCGACGCTAAAAGTCCGAGCACGGACCCAAACTAACCAGCAAAAAACACCACGTGTAAGCGAAAAATGGCGACCAAAATGGCGGCCACAGCAACAAACTACCGAGCAAAATTCACAAGTCCGCGGACGAGAAAATTCTCAGCAGAATGGCAAAGCAAACAACAACAAAATGGAACAATCTCACCGCTAGAAACAGCTATGAGCAGACGGGGAGCCGAGGCTGGTGGGTGTCAAGCAGACAGCAAACAACAGCCTAGGAGCGAAAACAAGCACGACCTGTCTCTCTGGCTGAAAGATGTCGAATGAGGGTGTCTCGTATTGGGTACGAGATCTGTGGCGTGATGCACGCTACGGGAGGCAACCCAGGGTAGCAAGCTTGCTACTTTTTTGCTTGGGTTGCTTCCCTTATACTATAGACGGGATAGCGTTTTTTCAGTCTACCTAGCATCTCGACTGCGTCAATGCTAATATGTGACTCGGAGTAAGAATATGTAATTTAATCACTTCTTGTAGAGCTTCCAGAACACTGTATCGCTTGAAAACAGGTCTACGAGTTGAGGTCCGACTTTCGGCCGCCATTTTGAATGCTATAGATCGGTTCTACATTTCTAACACAGTTTTTAACACGTGGTAGTAACTTATCCGAACGGTCTATGGGAAAGAACTGTGTTTAGAACCCCTACAAGTACTTGGACAGTGGTTACCTCCCATTTAGTTTTCAGAAATGTCCTGAAATGTTGTTGACACAAATCCCACGTATGAGATACGGTTATGGGCGTACGACAAACCGAAAATGACCACGTATTACATACGGGGTGGGCAGTGAAGGGGTTAATGACATCATATCCGGCTTTTTGTAAAAGTTGAGGCGGCACTGTCACGCTCTCATTTTTCAACCAAATTGGTTGAAATTTTAGTCAAGTAATCTTCGACGAAGCCCGGACTTTGGTATTGCATTTCAGCTTGGAGGCTTAAACATTAATTAATGAGTTTGCTCATTAAAGTTGTCATTAAAATCGATTTTTCACAAACAGATTTAAAATTGATTGAATTGTATTCCTCATCTTCTCCTGAATTAAAAAAATATTATATGTCATGTTTAGTCCAAAACTCAGAATAAAAGGAAATAGGTTGAGCGGCGGCGAGCGTGACCCGTCTCGGTCTTCGGTATGGTTTGCCAAGACTATCTGAATGTAGTCTAGCTCTGCGATGATTGGTTTGTTTTGTTAATCTTGACTAAATGTTTTTATATCGCTTCACGCGACTTGTTGATTCTTGTTTTTGATTAAAAGTGCTATGCTTTCAGTCTGGTTTTGTTCTGTCTTACCTATTCCAAACAAAGAGTGAACATGTCTGTGTGAGGTTTACCACTTTTCATGCTTTACTGAATCCCCTTGACACCCCCCCCCCCCCCCCCAAACGTTTTGTTATCCCATCAGAATTTCATGGAGGGGTCAAATGACCCATATTCTTTTTCTTCCTGGCACACACACACACACACAATCATTTGTACATGTACTTTCACTTGTTGAAAATTAAATGATTGGTTGATGTGTGCAGTAAAAACTTCATCATCACATAATTGTTAAAGCACGCTTATACCTTCCACCCTCTTCTCTGCATGACCAAACCGTTTCAAAATGAAAAATCTTACCGATAAAATAAAATGGCTTTTGCCAACCAAAGCGCTCCAATAAAAATGATCCGGCACTCCCACTCAATAATGTTCTGTAGGATAAAAGAAGAAAACACACATTTTAAAAACATTTCAAAAATAAATGTACACAAAAAAATCTACATGTATCACCATTTACATGGTTATAAAAGAACGTAAACACCTACACCCAATTTGTTGTCATTCTTGATGATGTTATATGTGTGTGTGTGTTTGTTTGTGTGTGTGTGTGTGTGGGGGGGGGGGGGGGATTTAGTAGAACAATGTATTAGTAAGCATGCAGTAACAGAAGACTACAGTGTGGAGCCTACCTTTGGGCATTTACCTGTTTTCCCTATCGTCTGTTGCAACTTTTATTTTTCTTCTCTAGCAAAATCATATATTTATAAAGAAATTGTACAACAAACACTGTGAGAAACAGAAAACTATCACATGCCTGAGGAGTTAAAACTATTTTCAGTAACTAAAAAGAAATGAAAAGAAAAACAAAGAATGCAAAAAGTTCAAACAAAACAAAAATCAGTACAAAACAATCAATTGAACCAAACTGCTTCAAAGTAAAAATATTATATTTTATTGGAAAATTAACATTTTAAAAATCCATCACAGGGTTGAAAAAAAATATACAAGCAAACGACAAAAAAAGCAATTTACATCTTGAGCAAAATACAGAAAAGTCAGGAAAATTGTGAAAAGACAAAAAGTTAAATCATTTCATTGGAGACTAACCATGCAATAAATCATCTTAAAAAAGGTTGCCAAAGCAATGATTTGGAAATGTAACTTCAAACCCAAAGTGGATATATAAAAAAAAAGTCAATCAATGAGAAAGAGCTAGCATTCATTGTTCACAGAAAAAAATCTTCAATTCAATTACAGCGATAGTCGGTTCTAATGATAGGACAAAAGGCATAGGCAAGTACAGCATTCTCACTCAATTCAGCCCCATCAACATTTCAGAGTCTGAGCCTCATCTAAACAGAACACTCTAAAAATCATCTCATCAATCCATTCCAATGTGCACCTATTAATGTACTTACAACATATTTCTTATTTGAAGGCATTCCTGAAAAGACAGTAAATAACTCCATGTCACGTGTGACTATTTGCAGTCTGAGAGTAAACTTTTACAAATTTGCAAAAACTTGTTCCATGTTTGCTCTTACACTTTTCATTTCACTTTCTACCATGTAAACAGATACAAATGCAAACCAAACCCCCCCAAAAAAGAACAGGGAGAACAAAACACCATACAGATTTTTAACAATCTTGGTAAGGTTACTCATATATTATGAACCTTATGCAAACCTGCTCCACAACTGATAGCACTAAAAAATACTTGAGCCCAGAAGCATAAACATAAAAAAAGTGAAAAAGAGAGCTGCACTTACCCACAATTTGCACCAGTGGCAATCAAGCTAAACGATAACGACCTCTCTTCATTTGGAACTTTACGGGCCACGGCACTTGTGACGCTCGGAAAATGCACCCCTGTAAGTTCAGTGGAACATCAGTCCATAAAAGATATAAGCTTTCTGCTCATAAAAGTGAGTATATACCCTATCAATGTTGTATTGCCTGTATGTCATGTTTGTTGCAGCACTGTTCTTTCTTCGGAATATTATACAGAAAAACGTGTATGGCTAGATCGAGATACAAAATAACAAAAATCAATCTGTATTTAAATGCTTCACACACACACACACACACACACACACACACACACACACACACAGGTAAACACAAACACACACAAACTAAAACACACACACTCTCACTCACAGATCTTCAACACTGACCCTCACATGGCAACAGTAACAAAACACAAGTAAAAGCCTCACCCTGTGAAACACCCAGCAGAACACGAAAGAGCACAACAATGTAGAGAGAATAAGAGTTGTACACAGACAACTGTATCAGCAGGGGTGTGCACAGAGTGATAGATGACCACACCACACTCGCCATCAGCAAAACACGCTCCCCTCCAACGCGATCGCTGACATAGCCGCCCAAAACTTGTGTCATCATGTAGCCCCAGAAAAAGGCGGATAAGACCACCCCCTGTTGAAATGTTTTAGCAGATTATGTCAAACAGATTATATATTGAGAATAGTAAACTAGACTCACAGTGACAGTAATTCAAGTTTGATTAGGTAATGTTAACCACACCCCACCCTTTTCCCCTTCCCACCATAGAAAATATGTCATAAAACAAAACAGGGATCAATATCAAATCTCAGCAAACGACAAGAAGAATATCAAATCTCATTTGTCCTCAAAGCATATGTTGATCATGCTGTTTAACAAAAGAATGACAGATACAGCCAAGAACTCCAATACCACATAGATGCATGCATGTCTATCTAGTCTAATATTAATAATACTGTGTTTACAGTACTTGAAAAAAAATGCTTGAGTAATGGATAAAAGTGAACAATAAAATAACTATGATTAAACTGTGAATAAAACTGAGGACAATATAAGATGTTTGATGGGTTGTTCACAGACCAGCTTTTTTGTCGTCCGAGGGGGAGCATATCGTCTTTTGTTTCATATCTATTGACCAAGGCCGAAGGCCGCGGTCAATAAATATGAAACAAAAGTCGATATGCCCCCCGAGGACCAACAAAAAAAGCTGGTCTGACAACAAACCACCAAACATCGTTTTTGTCATCATTTTGGTAGTGAGAAAATAAGATAACAATCAACACAGGGAGCCATGCTTTGAAACACGGGTTCCGTGCTGATAACCACACGAGTTCCGTGCGGATAACCACTGGCAATCAAAGCTGCCGTGTGAAAGCAACTTTCTGTATTTTTGAGTTCATAAAATGTTGGGATGAATATGTCAGGTTTGAGGATGCACAGTTCTGTTTGTTCATCTCGGTATTCCACTCCCTCGGCTTTCAGTTGTGAGTATTAAGCTTAGTAATCGAATGTGGAAGCTACGTTGAGTCAAAGGTCACAGAAGATTTGCGTCGTGCAGCGAAGGAAAGAATCGCGATCTTGTTTCCGACTCAGTACCTCTTTGTTTTTCATTAGACCTGTCAATCTGCTTGCTCGGCTTTGTGAGATGTTTGCATATCTTGTTGCTATTTTCTTTGCTTTTATCATTATTTCTTTTTTGTGCTTCGTTTATCGATATCATACAACGTCTTGTGCACGGGTCAAAATGTGTGTGTCAGGGGTCAATTGGTTTGACTTGAATTTGACGTTCGTGTTTCTCACACAAAGATACACGCACTCCACGACTTTGTAAGAAGACATAACATATCGGTAGGTTTCATTTGTTTGTGACGAATTTATTGAAGTAGTTTTGTTTTTTTGTTTACTTTTGCCAGTTTGCCAGTTGGTTTTTGGAACTTTGCAAAGCAGTGTCTTGTCGTCTGTTTAGGTCTGGGGAAACGCCAATGAAAAGAGCCGAAGAATCCTCGAGCGTTTCTATTGGGTTTGCTTTTGATTATCCATGTAATAGGGCTTCCTGCAACTATGGTAACCGGGGATTTATTCCCCGGGGAACATGAGATTTATTACCCAGGTGCTTGTGAATGAAAACTCGTGAAAATGATGACAAAGATTTTTGTTGAGATAATCAGCAGAAATTTCTTGGTGCAATATACTGCAACTGTACTCTATTTTCACGATTAATCAAGCTGTATACATCAACTGTGGTGACTTACTGACTGAGTTTTGTTCCAGTCCATGTCATCAGCCACCTCCACAATGCACACTGGCATGATGGTCCGGGCTGCGTACAGAATGGCCGTACCACACATTAAGATGCCTGTCCATTGACGCTTTTCTTTGCTGAAAAAAACAAAACAAAGAACAGACAATTTCTGAATTGAAGAGGTTAACATTCTGTGAAGATTGTACACAATTCAATACATACTGTAGCAATTATTGCACCTCAGATTATTTGACTGATGAATCCTAGCTGCCAAATGGACAGTCACATATTGTACTCTGAAAATAAATTGACAAGTTTTCATGCAACATACACCAGATTCACAAAAGGCTGTGCCCGCAAGAACCACTCCTGGCAACACTTAATAAACAGCAATAACTGGCCTGGTTTGGACATGTTACTCCTCATGACAACCTACCCCCCCCCCCCCCCACAATATTCCCAAAGGCACTTAAGTTATTGCAGAAAGGATGTGGCTGCCAGGAGTTAAAATTTGGCAGAGAGATAACTGAATGGCCAATAAAAGAGCTAGTAGATGAGCCTCGATATCAGCATTGTTCTCCTTGCTCAAAACCCTTCCACAATTAAGGAACTAAACTGAACATACAGAGTTCTCGGTAATCTTGAACTTTAGCGTTGTAGTAAGTTCTAGCTCACAATCCAGTGGCATTTTTTACTTAATTTTGATACAAGCCTACCCTCCTTCGTAAATATTGACAGTAGGACAGAATTGCCTCTCCTCCTTTGAAATGGCAGGTTTTTTTCTAAAACGCATGTAAACGAAATGCATCCATACATGCAGTCATTCCGTGACTTCAAAGGTATATCTAAAATGACTTTGTTATGCTTACATATTATAACTATAAGGGCAGATTCTGCAAAAACTGGAGGCTTAAATTCCTCTGAATTGTGAGCTATAAAGTTCAACATTACCCACTTCTCCGAATGCATGCATGCTTAAAAAATTGCAAAGGGTCTCATATACTGCTCACTGCATGCATCTGCTTAAACTTATAACAATTAAACTCATTTACAAATTTAAACTTCATGCAAATTTAAAATTAAAAAAACCAAGAGTAAATCTGACAATAATTAACTAAGTGGATCCAATAATGGAAATCAAAACAGCTGATCCAGCTACTAAAGGCAGTGTATGTGAGTGCATGTGTGCATTGTGTGTTGGTATGTGTGTGTGTGTGTGTGTGTGTGTGTGTGTGTGTGTGTGTGTGTAGGGGAGGTGCACGTGTTGTTGTTTGTGTGCCTTTGAGTGTATGTATACATGTGTGTGTGTGTGTGTGTGTGTGTGTGTGTGTGATATGTGTGTGCTCTCTCTCGCTCCTTGTCTCTCTCTCTGTTTCACTGTTCACGTGGACACACAAACGCAATGTACCGTAGACATACAGAACAGTCAAGTTCAGCTGTGAAACTAATTTCAGTTTGCACACGTATGCACGCAAAAGTAAACCAACCGTGACAAGTAGATCTTTGATTGTGATTCCATTTTGTCAGGAAATACAAATGGATCTTTATCTCCCATTTTGGTCGTTGTCCCTTTACGAAGCATATCTACTTTCAAAAAAACAACACAACAAACTTCTAGCCCTTTGAGACAGAGCGAGTCCATCAGCTGCCATGTCGCCGAGACCACCTGTTGTCTTCTCAGTGCTCTCCCCTCGTATTTTCCATGTCAGGGAAACGTCACTCTGTGGTTGTTCGCCTAAGAACATGGCGGCCGTTGGGATTCGCAGTGGTGACGTCCACGTACCTTGCACGGTTCTCATCAAAGACAAAACAGTTCCGACGGGAAAGTATTGGACAAGGTAAATGAAAATCATCTTGATTTGCTACCTTGATGACGTTGTTTTGATTTGTTGTACGAATTTGATGAATGTATGACTTAACTTAACTGTATGAAGAAGAACATCCCACACAAAAGACCTAGGAAAAAAGACAAACAACCATGGATCACACCATCCCTAAGAAGGCTGATCAGAAAGAAAAACAGAAAATACAAAAAGATGAAGAAACAGAACACAGACGCACTGAGGACTGAGGTTAAGTATCTCAGAAGAGATGTACAGAAGGGCATCCGCAAAGCATACTGGGAGTACATAAGCAACCTTTTCACTCCTTCCAAAGAAGAAGCCGACTCTCTACCATCAACAAAACGCTTCTGGACCTACATGAAACATCAACGCTCCACTTCATCCGGGATACCTCCTTTGAAAAACAAGGGGCGCCTAGTCACTGACTCTAAGCAGAAGGCGAATGTCCTGAATGACCAGTTCTACAAAGCATTCAGTGACGGACGCACCTACACCAGCGAGGAGTTCCAGACGAAATGCACCATGTCCAGCGACCAGGAATCTTTTCCCGCCATGGATGAAATCTCCATCTCAAAGAAGGGAGTTGAAAAACTCCTTCTGAACCTGGATCCCACCAAAGCAACTGGCCCAGACGACCTATCCCCCCGTGTCCTCAGAGAGCTCGCACCCGAAGTTTCACCAGCACTGACGACCATCTTCCAGGAATCACTCCGCTCAGGGTCCGTCCCGGATGACTGGAAGACTGCCCATGTCGCCCCAGTATTCAAAAAGGGCGAGCATTATGACCCAATGAACTACCGCCCAATTTCTCTCACAAGCGTTTCGTGCAAGGTGATGGAGCACATTCTGGTCAGCAGCATCATGAGTCATCTCGAGTCCAACAAGATACTGTGCGAAGAACAACATGGGTTCAGAAAAGGTCGTTCATGTGAAACCCAACTGCTTGAACTCTTTGAGGAACTCACAACCAACTTAGAAAAAAGCCTCCAGACTAATATAGTTGTCATGGATTTTGCCAAGGCATTTGACAAAGTCAACCACAGTTTACTGTGCCATAAACTCCACCACTATGGTGTCCGAGGAAAGGTCAACGACTGGATCGGGAGCTTCCTCAGTGGGCGCCGCCAGTCAGTCGTCGTGGAAGGGGCAGAGTCTGACTATACTGACGTCAAGTCAGGAGTACCCCAAGGATCTGTGCTGGGCCCATGCCTCTTCCTAGCCTACATCAATGACCTACCGGACAGAGTCACTTCAAGCTCGCGCCTGTTTGCAGACGACACCATGCTGAACAGGCCAGTGACTTCTCAACAAGACCACGAGAGTCTCCAGGACGATCTGCGAAGCTTAGAAGCATGGGAAGAAGAGTGGGAAATGTCATTCCATCCTGACAAATGCAACACCCTCCCAATGACTCGAAGCAGAACAACCAAGCCCCACGACTACGTGCTCCATGACCACCAGCTGGAGTCGGTGGACGCCATCAAATACCTGGGCGTCACCATTCAGAAAGATGCAGGTTGGGACAAACACATCAACAACGTGTGTGCCAAAGCCAACAGTGCACTAGGCATGCTGAGGAGAAACCTGAAAATCGGATCTCCAAAGACAAAAGAACTAGCCTACAAATCACTCGTCCGACCAATAGTCGAGTACGCTTGCACAGTCTGGGACCCGCACAAGATCAAAGAGGTCAGCCAGATTGAAAAAGTGCAGCGTAGGGCAGCTCGTTTTGTTCTCAACAGACACAAACAGACGGCCAGCGTGGACGACATGCTCAACGAACTAGAGTGGCCCTCGCTAGAAGAACGCAGGAAAGAGGCCAGGCTCTCCATGCTGAAGAAGATCACATCGGGATCCGCACATGTGAGGTGCGAGGAGCTACACCTACTCGCCCCAAGGGCTAGAAGAGGAGTCCCCACAGAGAGACAGCAATTCAAGCGGATCCCAGCGAGAACAAACTACAGAAAGAACAGCTTCCTCCCAAGAACAATCAGGGACTGGAACGAGACCCCTTCATCCCTCCTCCTCTCACACCCCCAGACCCCAGACTCCTACACTGCGCAGGAGTCGAGTTCCTGCATTGTGCAGGAACTCCCCAGCCCCCAGTAGATTCTAGCTAGGGTTTTTTTTTTTTTTTTTTTTTTTTTTGTTCACTCTTTGGAATCTGCAACCCTCCACAGTGTGACATAATGGTCAGCCAAAATGACCGTGGTCACAATATGGAAGAAGAAGAAGAACTCTTTCTTACCGCTGTTGGAAGCCTTCACTGGCTTCAGGCTTCACTGAACTGAAGAAATATTGAAAGTGATGTCCGCTGAATCAGAAAATGTGTCTGCTGTCAGTGACACTGTGAACGCTTTGCTTTGTGTTCGCAAATCTAATAAGTTTTCCAGGTAATCTTGAACTTTAGCGTGTTAAATTCATAGCTCAGAATCCAGTGACATTCTATGATTCTTTACTTATTTTTGATACAAGTCCATGTAAGCAAGCCAAAGAACATTTGTCGTTAAATTAATTGACGGATTGAGCTCCAAACTTAAGCATAATTAATTAATTTGGTTGTTCAATCGACGAAAATGCACCGAAAATGGCGTACGTTGTCAACCATGGGACATCAATTTACACGAAAGAGTTGTCTCCCTTGTCCACTCGTACGGATAATTCCTTCTTTGACCCATGTAAACGAAATGCATTCGTCCAGTTCATCGGAGTTCATTCCGTAACTTCAAAGGGATCTAAAATGACTTGTTATGATTACAAGTGCAGGTTCTACAAATTTGGAGACTTAAATGCCTCTGAATTATGAGCTATGAATTTAACACGCTAAAGTTCAAGATTACCGTTTTCCATATATATTCAGTGGATGTTTACTCACTGTGGTTCGATTTGTCAATATCAGCCATGTGGCATGTGAGAACTTGAAAATAGAACTAGAAATTTCAAATATTTATTTGGCCGTGGCTGGAGATCCGGCGAGTCGGTTACGGAGCCCCCAGGCTCGGGGACCGGCACTTTCCACTTTATTTTTCGAAGTCTGACGGGTCGTTCATTAAAGAATTTCTTCTTAAGTTCAATTCAAACGTGGTCTTTGGTTTTTTGAGTCACTTGAGAAAAAGTGACTCTATGTAATCGGTCAGTGTTAGTCTGTCCGGCCGGCCGTCCGGCCGGCCGTCCGTAGACACCACCTTAACGTTGGACTTTTCTCGGAAACTATCAAAGCGATCGGGCTCATATTTTGTTTAGTCGTGACCTCCAATGACCTCTACACTTTAACGATGGTTTCGTTGACCTTTGACCTTTTTCAAGGTCACAGGTCAGCGTCAAAGGAAAAATTAGACATTTTATATCTTTGACAAAGTTCATCGGATGTGATTGAAACTTTGTAGGATTATTCTTTACATCAAAGTATTTACATCTGTAGCCTTTTACGAACGTTATCAGAAAAACAAGGGAGATAACTAGCCTTTTCTGTTCGGCAACACACAACTTAACGTTGGGCTTTTCTCGGAAACTATAAAAGTGACCGGGCTCAAATTTTATGTGAACGTGACTCATTGTGTTGTGAATAGCAATTTCTTCCTGTCCATCTGATGCCTCATATAATATTCAGAACTGCGAAAGTGACTCGATCGAGCGTTTGCTCTTCTTGTTTTTAGAAAGACTTGTATTTCGGCAACAGCGGGATCACTGATAAGCTACTGACCGTAGCGAGATATGCAGTTTGCATGTGTCAGAGATTCTGTCAAAGCAGACATAGTCGAAGTTACTCGATGCGAAGCAGATTTATGTTTTGCCATAACTTACTAATGGAAATCTGGGTTTTTTTTTCTTCTTTTTTTTTCCATGTTTAATGATTTATGTACTGCATTTTGTAATTTAATGCTGCTTCTAGCCTCGAGACCAGTGATTCATTAGCGTTGCTAATTATAGTTCCCGGACGAATTTGGTGATCAACTTGATGCCGAATCAGTGACTCGTGAGCTTTGTTGTTATACAATCTCAGTTCGATCACCGAAATGCTTTTGAATAAAGAAGAATAGAAAAAAATAAAAGAAAAGAGAGTTAAGAGGGGAACAAAAAAGTTAAACATATTTTTTTTATAAATAAAATAACTTGCGATGGCAGGGCTCGAACCTATGACCTCACGAATTGGCATTGCACAGTTCGCTAACAAGTGAAAATTAGGAATGTCTATTTTGTAAGATACCGGTGACTGCCGGTTCCCGAGCCTGGGCCGGCTCTGTAACAGGCTTGCCGGTTCCCGAGCCACTCTGTATTTATTTTTCTCTTCAGGGATAGCCAAATTGTCCTCCCGGTCGCCAGGGTCAAGTAAAATATCCGCCGGGCTAGTAAAAACCTCCTAGCAACTCGCCCGGCTGGCCAGTGAACATTCAGGCAGGCCGTTCAGGCAGTATTTTACTCGCCATGGCAAGTAGAAATGTACATCTACTCGCCAAATGCGAGTAAAGTTGCTGAAACAAATTGTTTGTTTGGCTAGTAAAGTTTGCTCTCTGGCTAGTACATTTTCAGAATAACTAGCCAAAGGCGAGTACACCATTTGTTGGACTTTCAGCTCTGTCAGGTCAATTTTAATGCAACACTATTGGTTGTAATATTATTGAGATTCAAAGCCATATAAACACTGCAGGTGCTGCAACTGTGGTATGTACCGGGCCATCAATATTTCTGACGTGACAGGCTAGTGACTTTCTTGAAGTTACTAGCTCGGCTGGTGAGTTAAAATTTTGAGATATATATATATATGGCCATCCCTGCTCTTGAAGTTGAAAGTAGAAACAAACTAAGCCAAATCTGTCCCCCACTATAGCCTCTCATTATGTAAGACAGCGAGAGTGTATATGGTTTGATATCCTTTCACATCCGCCACTCTCAGTCACCCCAAGCATTCAAACGAGCACTTAAAACACACCTCTTTAAGAAATACAACCCCTGATTTTGTTTTTCTCAGTCCATCAGTAGGCTACATCATAGTACATGTAGTGTATTTGTTGTTTTAGTGATAATGTGATAATGTATATATAAACATCAAGGGCTGTTTTCAGAATTGTTGATAACATGTTCTGTTTGATTAAGGGTATTCAGCTGGTATTTCTTTGTTTTCACTACCTACATGTATTTTATTCATGTTTTTATTACTTAGTTAGTGGAAGAATTTTTTGTAATGTATGTTTGATGGTGTATGCTTTTAATTAAGCGTTGTTGACTATGAATGTAGATGTAAATGCTTGTATAACTGTGTTTTAATTTTAAATGTGTCGAGCACAAAGAGCATAATTGTAAAGTTATGATGTTGCGCTATATAAATGCTCATTTATTATTATTATTATTATTAAATGCTCAAGTATGTTGTTCCAGTTAGTGTGATTAAATTGAATTTTAGATTAAGAAAATCAAAATGTGAGCTTTAGATCTGGAAAGTAAAGCTGAGAGATTGAAACACATGAGGTGATTGAATATCATTGATTATTATATAACATTTTATAAAAGCAACCAAAGAAAAGCAGTGTTATGCAGCTCACACATGTACACATTCATTTACAGGTAGTATTGTGTCACACTATAATTGGCAACATTCACAATTTTCAAATAACATTTTTCAGGTCCGAGAAACATCAATGGGCGCTAGGGCTGTTTTGCGGTACAGCTATGCTGTACGCATCCAGGACGATCATGCCTATGTGTGTGGTGACTGTGGCGGAGGAGATGAAATGGGACAAGACAGAGTCGGTCAGTGTTCTTTTGTGTTTTTCTTTTAATTAGAATTAGAATAAAATCTGTGACTAAAGATATGTGTGAATATATTTGTCTTTACAAAATAATGTTCTAACTGTGCAGAAATATATAAATATATTATAAAAAAAATTTTTAAGAAAAAGGAAAAAGAGGCACATGCAGCTAGTATTTTCAATGTTTATTTCTAAAAGTTGTAAAATTGTGAATACTACTGGACCCCGATTCATTTATGCTACACATGCAGACATGGTGAATGTGACACCTCCTGCTATTGAATTACCCATTACGCAATTACAAACAAAAAACAGTTGTTGTTTTTTTAACAAGAAAGGGTTGATTAATATTTTGGGAAGATGTATGCTGAAAACACAGCGCTACATGCTCTTAAAATAAATTGCAATGTTCACAGTCTATCTGCTTGAGATTTTTTGTCCTGAAGCAAGGTGCTTTCTTGATCTGATCATTCAGGGTACAGTGTTGTCAGCATTCTTCTGGGGCTACACCATGACACAGTTCCTGGGCGGCTACCTGAGTGATCGCATCGGTGGAGATATTGTTTTACCCATTGCAGCCTGTTTGTGGTCTATGATCACCTTCTGGACCCCCCAGCTAGCCTACCTGTCCACCGATAAACACACCGCTCTCTATATGGTGGTGTTGTCACGTGTGTTTCTGGGTATCTGTCAAGGTAGGAGGACTTTATATTCTTCTGTGACTGTGTGTACGCTACTGATTGATTTAGTGTATTTTTGATTACCAGTGTGCGCTCAGTCTTTATGATAATACTGTTTGTTTGAGTGGTTTTGATCGGGGGGGGGGGGGGGGGGAGGGGGGTGGTCTGCTTTGATAGTTGTTATCTCTTGAAGTTTAACTTCTGTTGAAAAGAGAAGTTAAACTGTTCAGAAGACATAGAGGTTACGTACACTTACCTGTGTTATTAAGTTCACTGCTATGGGGCTGGGGGGGGGAGGGAGCTCACTTGCTTTGTGTGTGTGTCTCTCTCTCTCTCTCTCTCTCTCTCTCTCTCTCTCTCTCTCTCTCTCTCTCTCCCTCTCTTTATCCCTCTCTCTCTCTGTCTCTCTCACTCACACGCACTTTCTTTTCCTTTCTAACTACCTATCTTTTTTTTCCCCCGTCTCTGTTCCCTTTTTGGTACTGTATTTTTTTTCTATAGATCTTATAATTTCATTTTGTGATGTGAACTCAGTTCAGTCAATGAAATACACATTGCAGTAATTGTGAGTGGTGGGAGCATTACGAGTAATGTTATTGTTAATGTCAACCTCCATGCATTATATTTCAGTACCATGTCTGCTTTTTTTTGCAAATTAAGAAATGTAAATTCTTCAAGACATCAAAAGCCCAAAAATAGAACATTTATTTTGTATTAATTAGTTTTTCTTTCTTTAACCAATGCTGATACATGTGATTAGAGTAACATTACAAAAATTACAAACACAAAAAACAAACACCCCAAAAAGCTTCTATCAGTGCCGGGACAAATTAATGAATGACAAGGTGCTTTATTTTTTTGTTATTGAGGTTAAATCTGCTTCTGAAATTAATGTGTATCATTGTTGTAACTGATCCAACCAAATTGGGTGGTGGTTCATGGTGACTGTGTACATAAGGTGTCTGTGCGTAATCATTGGTAATCGTAGAATTTCAAATAAATGTTGCATTTGTCATAGGTTCATGTTGTTATTGTTGCTGTTTAACCATTTCTTCACCTTTTCATTGTTTGTTATGTCTTGTTTTTTTGTTTTTCTTCTCATTTTCCACACTTGCGCCAATTCTACACCCTTTGTGTAATTTTTCATGTTCATGCATGTGTGAGCTGTTCGGTTTCTTTTCCATGATGTATATACACGTATACATATTCATGCTGCCATTGTAGAGTGACACTTTTCTAACTTCTTTTGTCGCATTTTTGCCAAAAAATCATTTCCATGTTTGTATGCCTGCAAGTATGACCTGTCATGCAGGTGCGGTGATGCCTGCTATTACTAGCACTATCTGTCAGTATATTGAGCAAAATGAGCGCTCAGCGTACGTTGGTCTGATCATTTCGGGACAGTACCTTGGGTAAGTCTGTGGTGGAAAATGAAGAAGGGGCCCTCTCTGTACTCACACCGCTTCATGACTAAAAACTTTGCAGTGGGGCTCTGATTGTTGAAAATGTATCTCCAGTGTAAAGTTGGACTTCTTGCATAAAAAAATTAAAAAATCATCAATTTGATTCAGACTTATAGCTATCAGACCCCACTGCTGCGGTTAACATTTGTCCTTGTTTCTCCATGGTTACTGGTGATTACTCCAGCAGCTGGTGATGGCTGGCCTGTAAACCAATGCTGCACCAATCATGATTTGTACTGGATCGTGACATTGCTTTTTTGGGGGCGGTGCACACTTTCATTTGGCCATGGAGAAATGAGGACACAATTCTTTTTTCTCTCTCCTTCTTTTCAGCAGTGCACAACTAAGTGGCATTGGACTAATAATTAACACTACATGCTTTGCTTCTTTGACTAATACAAAATTAACCTCTTCTGTCATAACTCACACTTCCCTCCCTCTCTCTCTTACTGCCCTCAATGGATCTAAAAGGACCAGCAGGATTTTCTGATTCTTTTCATGCTAAAATAATGCGCTTGTTGTTCCAGCTGTGCCTGAACATAATGTAATCAATATGTCTAACTTTTCAAACTGCATTAATGCTTGCATTGTGTGAAACTATACACATATACGAGCCAGCTGACACCAGCTTGCAAATAGATCAAAAGAAACAAATTTAAGCGGACATGTAAAAAATGCAGCTGAGGTTGACTTTTTCAATTGACATTGTAAAATTACCTTACACATGTTTGACCTTCCAATCCCCTACTGTTAAACTACTTTATAATTACATGATATACAGTATGTAAAGCTGGATGTACCTTCATCTTCTAACCCCCTCTCGCATCCCTAAATCTACAGAGTAAACAGTTTTAGTGCTTTGAAAACGTAAATTTATACGTGTACTTAATCCAAACAGGAATAGAATGAATAGGCTTTGAGAATGTTCTGTTCTTGCAGATGCCTTAAACCTATGCTGCTCAAAGGGTAGAGTTTAACTTGAAAGAAATATTGGCTGAAATTTATGTTGAAAAAAAAGTACTTTGAAAAGTTTGTTATCAAGATACACATGCAACCATTCTACCTGGTATGAGCACTGACTTCAATTTCTCTTTTGAGACATTTTTGTGACTTTAAAAAAAACTTATTTCTCATTGTAATTTCTGAATGTCTTATTGTTCTGTTTATGTCTTTTTCTTGATGGTTTAGTGTCATCAAGTTCAGTCGGGGACAGCAGAGACAGAAATATAATTTCTCAAAGCCAACTTTTTTCACAGTCAGTGTGGATTCTGTGCACACTAGCTATGGCCCTGTATTTCCATGCAGACTGGTTGTTATTGTCAGCGTCATCTGCTTTAGTTTATATGCAAACAGTAATTAAAGTGTTGATGTTGTTAGCTGCAGCCGCGTGTCTTCTAAGTTCTTCAAGACTTCTCCTGCACTGATGAATGGTTTTAACTTAAACTACCCCGAAGGACTGTTAATCGGTCTTTCCTGAACAATTTATTATTGGTCCAAATGTCAGTGAAAACAGCAAGCCTTCAGTTGTTGTTGGTCTATCGGTCAAGCTTCTTTTGAGAAATTAACAAAATCGTTGTCTTGGAATCTGCAGTGTCTTTCTCGGGTGTTCCCAGTTTCTCTCTTGAAATGCAAAGTTTTCCTTTGGTTTGTTTTTATGCTGTTTCTTTGACATTTTAGAAGCAGCAGCAATTAAGTCAAGGATATTACTGGCTTTTTTTCTGAGGGCATGTGTCACTTTCTCAGGGAGGATGAAGGCCGCAGGTTGGACTTATCATCAAGCTTTTTCTCCCACATGTTGAAAAGTGAATTTGCCTTTTGTCAGTGTATTCTGTAGTTCTTAACTCTCCTAGCCAATCCTTTTTTCTCCGCAAATGCTGGGTTCTTTCAGTACCGAAAAAAAATTCTAGATCATTTCTTCTCTGGAAGAAATACTATAGTTCTTATTTGCTCTGAAGCAGAACAAAGGCTGCCTACTGTCAGTCTCTGAAGCCCTTGTTTTCCTGTTTCATGTTCTTTTCATTTCCCAAGGGAACATAAAGACCACCTGCAGTGCATAAGTGTATGTTAACCGTTTTTGCTCGCCAGGTTTTCACTACCCAGGCATGACCAGTATCATATCTCGCAAGGTTCACGAACAGGAACGATCGCTGACGTATAGTCTTGTTGCTGCAGGCTCACATTGTGGGTAAGGTGTATTATATTGCATTACAAGTTTTTTTTCTCCGTTGTTTTCTTGGATCCATTTTGTCGTCCTGAATCATTGCCAACACTTAAACCCAACCCACATTCTTGCAAGCCATTATTCTGTCGTGTCTTAGGCTTGCCTCGGAATGTAGACTTTTGATCACTTTAAAGTTATAAATTTAGAAATGTGAATTGCGGTGGGAAAATGCAAACAGATTATCAGAGACCAGAAAGGGCAGCAATTATTACAAAGCAGGTGGTTAAAAAGAGCCAAATTTTAACTTTCTCAGCCTGTAAGGAACAAAATTGTGTCATGTTCTTATTTAACTCTTAGCTATTTGTCTCATTTGATCTGACAATGACATTCATTTAAATTAAATGAAAATTGTGTGTCTTTGTAGAAAAATCAATACCGTTCACACAGCTGACTCTTGTTGACGGAACATTTTCTTCATAAAGCAGGCCATACACAATTGTTGTGAATCCAATTATGTGTTCCAACACTGAATTTCATCGAACATAGTTTTTATCTGAAAATACCTCCCCACTGTATGAAGTTACTCAAGTTTTCATTGTTTCAATTTCTGGTCTCTGATCGTGGGAAAAAGTAATACTCTGTGGTGTGCATGTAAAACTGGTTTTCAAAACAAACAAAGCACAGCTGTGAAAATGAAAATGTTTCGCTGATCAATAAACTTAACACGTATAATCCTTTTAAGTGAACAGAGATGCATTGTGAACAAAATTACAATGCTTCTTCTGTTTTTAAAATGTGAGAGATTTTGTATTAAAAAAAGAGGCGTCTGAACAATATTTTAAAAATGGAATGTTGTGAAGTGGAGGTTTCATTTTATTGTCACTGAGACCAATTAGCATCGGTAACATATTCCACAATTAAGATTTGAGTGTGTGTGTGTGTGTGTATGCTCGTGTATAAGTATGTACATGTGTGTTTCCAGTGAAGGATATTAATTCATATTTGACCTTTTTTTTTAAAAATCTTTCAGCTAATATATTAAACATGTGTTTTAAACTGTCAGTTGTATTCTTCGAAAGGTCAATGACATGAAAAGTCTGACTTCTTCTGTCAGTGAGACTGTATGTGGCGCAGTCTGTATACATATACAGTCGAACCCACCTAAAACGAACACGCTAGTTACGAATTTTGACTTATAACGTATTAGTTTTAAGTTCCCAACTGAATACCTCTTTCTTCATGCTTAAAAAAAATGCTTGAAACGAATTCTTTGTAACGAATTTATGCTTATAACGAGCACTTTTTGGATTCCCAAGCATGCATAATGTCTGCAATTTACTCACGCTTATGACAAAATCTTTAAACTCGTCCCGAGATCGACATATCATGGGAATTTGAGAAGTTTGAATACATGTGTCAAAGTCTTCCCTTGCGTCGACTGCTTGAACCATCGCTCAACCGATCACTGAATAAAGTTAAACTGATTACACTGTACTCACAAAACAATTTCAAATTTAGAATCAAAGTGATTGATAGCTCAGACACTGAACATGAATGACTGACTGACGTTTATTTCCTTCGCGAATACCAAAAACGAAACATCAATGTTTTGAACGGAAGCCATTGCCAAAAAATATAGATGCCAGAGGAAACCACACTCTCAACGTTTGCGTTCGCCGGTTCGCGATAGTTTATCAGTCAGTCAGTGCTTTCGATTTGGATTTGAACATCATGTTGCAACCAACAAAAAAAACTAAATTGGCCAAGGTTTGCTACCCGTCGCCAAGGTAAGTGATTCCGGACAAATGATAGGAACACCGCGAATGTGGACAGTGTCAGTGTGTGTGTGTGTGACCAAAAACGTAACAACTGGATGAAACATCTGTGTGCTCACTCTCACTCAAACTCAACAATCATCACTCAACATGAGACACACATGAACATGTAACTGAATATGTCACTTTATTGTCCAAACGTGAAGCAGCATGAAAGTTGCGAAAGAAACAAATTGAAACACCATAAAATGTACAAGACTTAAAAAAATAAAAAATAAAAATAAAAAATCAATCAATTTTCTTAATACGAATTTTGGTTGAGACGAACTTTTTTTCCGATCCCCAGTGATTCGTCTTAAGCGAGTTCGACTGTATATGCACACGAAATGTAGAAATTTCTTGAGATTTCAGTCTTTTTTGACATATGTCATTATACTGAGGCTTTTAAGGTTCCCCAGCTTTTAGTGTGGTTTAGAAAAAAGGCAAGCGTTACTGCACTGTGGTATTCTTCACTGCCCGTTACTTTTGTTTCTGCAGCTGCTTCTACTTAAAAACACCTTCCTTCTCATGTTATGTAAGCTGTCATGTACGCAATCAGGGATCTATCCACTAGCTTTATGTCTGATAAGAGCTTCCTTCCATGTAGACACATACCAAACATTTAAAACCAGCAAAGGTGCTTTCTGTGCAGATTTTATTTGTATGAATTAATTTTGTATTTGCATAACACCTGTGTGAAATTAATTCAGAAAAAAATGTCAGCTCTACACAGGAAGCTCCCCCCGCGGGTTAGGGGGAAGAATTTACCCGATGCTCCCCAGCATGTCGTAAGAGGCGACTAACGGATTCTGTTTCTCCTTTTACCCTTGTAAAGTGTTTCTTGTTTTGAATATAGTCAATTTTTGTAAAGATTTTGGTCAAGCAGTATGTAAGAAATGTTAAGTCCTTTGTACTGGAAACTTGCATTCTCCCAGTAAGGTCATACTACGTTGCAAGCCCCTGGAGCAAATTTTTGATTAGTGCTTTTGTGAACAAGAAACAATTGACAAGTGGCTCTATCCCATCTTCCCCCTTTCCCCGTCGCGATATAACCCTTCGTGGTTGAAAACGACGTTAAACACCAAATAAAGAAAGAAAGAAGACAGGAAGCAGGTTTTGTTGTATGTGTCCACATGGCAGAATGCCCTTATCCCGTGAAACAGTCTGGACAGATCTGTTGTGGTGTACATGATCATCATGCAAGTTTATTACCAAGTAATAGAGGGCAAATTTACTCCTGTATAGGTTTTCACTCAAGAATGTTTGAATTATTTTTCAACTGCCAGTAGGTTTATTAGTGCACAGTACGTTTTTTTTATTTGCGGTATTTTGTATCTCAAGTGTGTACAAGAAAATGAAAATAGTAAATTTTTTTCTCTCTGTCATTCAATGATTCATACCTCCATTGCAAATGTTTTAATCTCTGTGCTCAGGTGCACATATTCCTATTTTAAGTTAACGACCCGGTTCATATTCACAAGCGTAGTTCATGTTAAAATTGTTATCATGACAGGAAAACATCACAGAGATATAATTTTTAGAGAATTCCTTTTTCTCAATATTTTTTTTTATATCATATGATATTTGAATTGTAAACTACACATCACTTTCTTTTCACAAATGAGGTTATTACTTCAAGAATTGAATGTCCAATGCCTTTAACTTTTAAGCTATTTTAGATTGTTTTTAAAACGTATTTTATTCAAATATTTTAGTTCTGAAAAATTGGTGCTTACTGAAGTTACCCATAAAGAATGATAACACGCAGACATGCATTGAACAAGTTATATAGAGTTGTAAGTTAAGACCCTTTCTTAAATTACCCAACGTAATATGAACCAGAACCATGTACAGTGGTACCTGTGATGTGAGGCCCCTCTGATGAGTGAACACCTCCCATGAAAGGACACTTTCTGGGGGCCCTTTGTCCACCTGCAATGTAGGGACACGTTTACCCGGTCCCAAGGGTGTCCTTTCTTCACGGGTACCACTGTAGTGATACCAACAGATTTTGTTGCTAAGGAAGTGATGGTATTGTGCACATTAAGGACACGTTTCCACGTAAGCCTCTTTATTTTGGTTATTTATTTACAAAAACCCAAGACAAAAAATTGATGTTCCACTCACTTGTTGTTTTCAGTGTATATAATTAAAAGATGTATTATCATCCCAATTTTTTTCTTCTTTGTACTGGTGCAAAACTGACAGCATGGGTTATGATGTCCATGTCCTAGTGTGGGTAAATTTCCTTTTTTAGATGTGCACATATGCAGTGATGAAGTTTCAGATTGGTGTTTGTGAATATGAGTATAGTGCTTTTGGGCCCTAAACCTGAAGTGTTTGTTGTTGAGTGCAGCACGCTGCTTACTGGAAGTATTGGCTCCATCCTGATGGATCGCTACGGCTGGGGAATGCCCTTCTATGTGATAGGTGAGATTCTGGCGCTCCACCACTGATTCCTGTGCTTTGAAAATATTTTGTCTTGCTTTTTTTTGCATGATCATGAAAGCCTCCACACGTACGTCCAGGACCTTGTGTGGAGTTAGTATTCTTCGATTTGGACTGCACAATACCAAAAATTAACATATGACAACCACAAGAAACGTGTGCGACCACACTCGCACAGACACACACGTCACAGACACACACACTCACCCACTCATCAGGTACATGTACAGTCCTGAAGATACTAAGGCCTGCCATTTATGCCCAAGATTCAATCACACACTTTCTATATTTTCTTCTGCCGACAGATATAAGTACAGCTGAGAAGACATAATGCGACTGACTTTTTCTACATAAGATATTATTCTTACAGAGTTCTTGACTATCGTTTTTACATGACAGGTATGTGTGGGATACTGTGGATGCTGTGCATGCGTTACTTCCTTGTCGCCCGTCACCGCCAGCGTTACATCAACTTGGGTCCAAACGGGAGTCCAGTGGTCAGTATGGGGGCCAAGGACTCACAGTCCGTGCCCTGGATCACTCTCTTCACAAAGTCAGCTTTTTGGTGAGTGTATGAGTAGATGGGCTAGTACAGTGGAACCCCTCCTTTAAGCCCCCCTTATTTATATAAGACTTCCCTCTGGGAATACCCCCTGGTTTCAGACTTTCCACTAATTTAACACACATGGACACACTTACGCCCACACACTTCCTTTTTTAAGACCGGTGATTTAATACTTCACTGATATCTCAGATATTCTGTTCTTAATGTCAATTCAACTCCAATTTTAAGCCTCCTTCTCCTTTAAGACCTGGCTTTCTCAGATTGTTGTGCATGTGGTCTTTAAAGGGAGGGTTGTTTGAGTACGGTACATGTGGTCAGTTTGTGCCAAAGGCTATGCTTTTTTTTTTTTTACCTGGCTGCTTCATAGAATTGTTTGAAGAAGGGCATGGGGAAGGAATATTTGTTGTGGTGTATTTGTGTGGTGGGGATGGATAGGTTGCCTGTGCTTGCTTGGCTGTACAGGGGGGGGGGGGGGGGTGGGGGCAAGTGTGACTGTGTGCGTGTGTTTGTTTGCAAGGGTTGAAGTTTAGACTGTTGGAGCTTTCAGAAAAAAATCTCTTTCAAACATTTCAGGTCCCTCTTGATCGGTCATTTCTGTGAAAACAATGCTTTCTACATTCTCCTGTCCTGGCTACCAACATTCTTCCACGAGAATTTTCCAGATGCAAAGGTAGATATAGATTTATTGTACAACAGCGACTACCTGCAAAGGTGTTTATTAGATTAATACAAACGTCACGGCAATCGGCTTATGTCATTATTGATTGTTGTTCATACTGACAGCTGTGTCTTTCAATACTGACTGATTCCCACAAAACTAATTATGAAGTCTGTTTATGATTAATGACTGTAGCTTTTGATTGTTGTACAAAAGCAATTTTGTCTGTTTAAAACTGCATGCAAGCATATATATATACGTGTGAAACAGGCTTGCACGCACTTCATTGTCTGAGACACTTTTGTATATTGAAGGTGGCAGCTAGCTGTGACATGGTTATAACCATCAATCAATGATGCAAAGCTGTGTAAAAGCATTCATTGTTCAATCCTTGAAAAGATGCTATATGCTGCACCTGTTTAGCTTCTCTCTCTCTGTCCATGCCTCGTTTTCTCTCTGTCTGTCTGTCCGTCTGTCTGTTTGTCTGTCTGTCTATATATATATATATATCTCTCTCTCTCTCTCTCTCTCTCTCTCTCTCTCTCTCTCTCTCTCTCTCTCTCTCTCTCTCTCTCTCTCTCTCTCTCTCTCTCTCTTTTACTCTGTGCAGTTAGTTATCAAAATTAGGAGAGAAAAATCACATATATATTTGACCACTTTTTGTATCAGACATAAACAATTCATAATCATACACTTGTTATTTTATTCAAACTTTACAATGAAAGGCATTCCACCTATTCATTTGTTTAGTGCATTTCTTTTCCCAAGTTAGTGAGTGAATGTATTGATCTGTCTATCAGTCTTGTAAGTTTTTGTGAATGTTGAACAGCAAGTGACTTTAATGAAAACATTTGTTATTTGTGTTTCAGGGCTGGGTGTTTAACGTAGTACCATGGGTAGTGACCATTCCCAGTTCTATAGGCAGCGGATGGCTAGCTGACCATTTGATTAAAAAAGGTGATATTTACCACTTCATTTATTTTCTGGTGAAAAATACCTGTGTATACTTCATGATATTGCAGAAGCTTGTAGATAAAATAAACGCTCGTCTCCATGAAGCATGCAAACGTAGTATAGTACCCAAATAGCCTATTTTCTGTAATTGTAAGCAGATTTTCGGAGTAAACATGATATATCTATATATGTTTTGATTCAGGAAGTAATACACATGTACAATGCAATCAATTTTTTTAATCTTTTTGTGAAAAATCTATTTTAATGACAACTTTAATGAACAAACTAAGTAATTATCCTTTAAGCTTCTTGAGCTGAAATACAATCCCATACTAGTCCAGACTGAGTCAAAGAAAAAAAATTCAATCAATTTGGTGAGTTCATCACAATTCCGCTTTAACTTTCACTTAAAGCCGCATATGACGTAATTAGACAGTAATCGAAACATTTTAAAATGATATCTGGGGATATCATCTTGGAGAATTCGTGTGTAAAGTTTCAGGAAAATCTGTCCTCTACACACACATGCACCACTACCCTCGTCTCGATTCCCAGTCTTACGGAAACTTTTAGTCTAAACTTTACTAAATGTAAAAGGGCAAAAGTTCTTAGTTCTTGCTTTTATTTAAAATTCATGCAGTTTGGCAGTGTAAACAAGTTGAAATCATTGAAAACCTTGATGTTCCGAACTTCTTAATTACTTTGTAATTTACTGTTCTTGTTTATTTGCACAGGTTACAGTGTCACATTTGTGCGCAAACTAATGGAGGTGAGTACAAGCCATATTTTCTTCTTTACAGGCAGCATTGTCACTATTATCAGATTGGAGCTACTGAACGTACAATTTGATTGTGGCTTTTACCGTCAGAGGTTTTTTTTGTCAGCAAAGACTGCGGTTATGAATTTTATGAAACTGCATTCAAAAACATTAGGCAGGATCTAGGTTCCTCTTTGAGTTCAGTGCAGGATGTGCCTTCAGTGCCTGATTTTGCTCAAGTCACAGGTCCTGTTGCATGTATTTTGCAATTTTACCCACTGGAACAACTGTCAGTGTTACACACTTAGAAAATATTCATTTTGTGTGGTAGACTTTTTATGTACCAGGTCTTTCTATTTTGTGCTTAAAGTGGTCTGAAACAGAGAACAGTAACTGTTTTTCACTGTGAACGAAAAGTGTTCATTTCACATGTTAGATGCTCAAACTCTATCACCGGTTTGCAGACGATAGCGCTCTGTGGAACGTCCTTCTTTTTGGTGCTACTGACGTACTGCAGCAGTTACGGTGCGTCGCTGGCCTGCATGGCTGTCGCTGTCGCCTGTTGCGGCTTCCACAACAGCGGCATTCTCGTCAACCCCCAGGACATCGCGCCGCGCCATGCAGGCTCTGTCTTTGGTGAGTGGGGGGGAGGGGGTAATTTAGGGGGCGGGGTTGGGTTACAGGGAAAACGAGGAGGTGGTTAAGAGGGTTGATCCTCGTGCAAAATGCAAAAGATTGTTTATTTATCTGGGTTTGTTTTGGATGTTCATTTGTGTTTTTTTCATTGACTGTCATAGCTGTAATTCAATTCAATTCAATACATCTTTATTAACTGAGTGTGTAACATACAGACATTTTTGTGTGTGGCTCGTATGCGCACATATTACAAAACATAAAAATCACAGCATTTCATAAGAATCACACATTCAAAACATAGATAACACTTACACATGCATTTATATATCCTTGATATAAGCTGTCTTTTATCATTCTGTTATGAATGAAATTGCAAATGTACACAAACATAAACAAAATCACACACACACACACACACACACACACACACACACACACACACACACACACACACACACACACACACTCTCCAGTCCTACCCCTCTTACCAAACTGTTATCTTTAAATCCAATTTTGTGGACGTTGCCTGATTTAGTTCTGTGACTTAAGCATTATTCTAATAATTTACTTGATTGCATGAAAAATGAATTGTGAAGTTTGTTGTGTTTTATCACCTTTGTGTTATGGTTACAGGTATTATGAACATGGCGGGAGCAATACCTGGTAAGCTGTTATTTTACAGAATGTTTATGACATGTGTTTTCACATCGTTAGATTGATTAGGGCTGGGGGTATGAAGGAGGATGGGCATTGTTAAAAAGAAGCAAGAAAAGTAATTGATAATATTGTAGTAGTTAATAAGTGGGGGGCGGGTGGGGGAGGGGGCAGTAGAGTCAACTTTTCCTTGTGCACATAAAATGTGGAAATGCATCGGTTTGCTGTGATTTTTATCTTCTTTTATTACTGGAGATCTGTGCTAAAGGTCATATGTCCTGTCACTAAACACAGAAGATTTACAAACACAACTCTTCTTTTCTACATTACCCACACCAGACTACCCCTCACCCAATTATTCAATCCTTGTGTAAAACCTATTCAAAGCTGAGTACAGTGGTTTATTCGAGGCCCCTCTGATCTTGTCTTGCGTAGCCACGCCCTGCCTGTCATATCTTGACCAAAATATACCTGTCATGACAAGGTCACCTGCAATGTAGGGACAGTTTCGGCTGGCCCAAAGGGTGTCCTTTCATCGCAGGTACTACTGTACTGTGGTTGAATACATGGAGCTGACATCCCTTTCTGGTGTTTCAGGTTTTGTGGGTGTGTATATTGCGGGCCACATACTGGAGGCCACCAAAAGTTGGAGTGCTGTGTTCAACCAGACAGCAGGGGTCTGCATGTTTGGCTGGGTCGTATACATCATCTTTGGAACTGGGAAGCAGATTGTATCATAGTGTAGTGCAGAAAGAGAGAGTGCATGCCTGTGTGTGTATACTGGAGGGAACATGATTGTATGTTGAGTGGTATGCTGAAAGACTATGTCCAGCTGGGTTATGCTTGTGTGTGTGTGCTTGTGTGTGTGTGCGTGTGTGTGTGGTTGCAAGCATGTATGTCTATGTGTGTGTGTGTGTGTGTGTGTGTGTGTGTGTGTGTGTGTGTGTGTGTGGTTGCAAGCATGTATGTGTGAGTGAGTGTGTGGTTGTCCACAAGCTAGGTCATGCATAGAACATGCATGTTTATGTGTGAGCATGTGCACTGAGAGAGAGCATGCAGAACTATAAGAAAAATTGCAGTAAATTAAAAAAGAACGGCACATTTTCTATAACATTGTGTAAATGTGTATGGGGTTGAAGATGGGAATGAATAATTGTAATTGCATGTACATATTTTAATGATTTGTAAATTTGGAGGAAATGTCTGTAAAACTTTCCTCAAAAGTCATCACTGTTTTAATGTTATGGTGTTTTTACTTGCCGTGGTAGGCATTTGGGTCTCTGGGACTTATATTTATTAACAACACATACCCTGGTATGTTTGTGTGGATGCATAGAAAAACAACCAACCAAATCTGAAGTTTGAAAATGGCTTCTGTGAAAATGCAGATTACATTCAGTATTCTCTGAGTCCATATTTTGTATTTTTCACAGGGTATTTTTTTAAGCAAGCATATACTTAATTGCAATGCATGTAAAATTGCCTGACATATTTGTGATAATTTTAAGCTGCAAGAAACCACATACAGATAAGTTCCATTTATTATGTACAGTATTATTGCTTTTCTGCTCTAAAAGGATGGTTGTGTGCCTGGTGTGTCCAGAGCTCTATGAATTCTTGGGTTTAGTTTTCTACATGTATCACAGTGGGATTTATGATATGAGGAAGAACAAACAAATACAAAAAAGACACACACACAAAAAGGAAGAAAAAAGATTACATTATAATGCGTTAAAATAGAATTTAAAAAGTACAACTTATACATGCAGGTTTGGGCTGCCAACTGTTACCCTTTCAGCATAGTATTCTACGTTGTTGCAGACATTGTTACGCTAAGCTAAAATTTGGTATGCTTAAACAAATAATGACAAGCAGGCAAGTCAGCTCCCTCTTTGTTGCGAGTCCTGGTACTCATTTCTGCTTCTCACTCTGTGTAGCGGTCAGAATATGGGTCAAAAAGCATTGTCTACTCTGAAAAGTGGCACTATAGATACTAAAATTTTTGTTTGTTTGTTTGCCGACCATGAAGGGCCATATCAGGGCGGTGCTGCTTTGACATATAACGTGCGCCACACACAAGACAGAAGTTGCAGCACAGGCTTCATGTCTCACCCAGTCACATTATTCTGACACCGGACCAACCAGTCCTAGCACTAACCCCATAATGCCAGACGCCAGGCGGAGCAGCCACTAGATTGCCAATTTTAAAGTCTTAGGTATGACCCGGCCGGGGTTCGAACCCACGACCTCCCGATCACGGGGCGGACGCCTTACCACTAGGCCAACCGTGCCGGTTTGAGAGATACTCAAATGGGCATTACATTCCTGCTTTCTAAATAATATTTTTAAAAAAAGTATATTCTTGCGCAAGATAAGCATAAATGCTATACTAAACACCATTTGCTACACTGAAAATTAAACAAAAATTCCAATTGTTACACTTGAGGCTTCACAAAGGTTAGCAGGTCTGATACACCTTAAAGGTACCGTCCCTCCCGACTGCATGATCATGATTACCGCCACAGATCTCCACAAATCTTCCAAAAGTAATGGAGCATCTTTCCCCTCGAATACAGTGTATACCAAAAATCAGGAGCATGGCTGCAATCTGTGCGGAGTGGGAATTCTTTGTTTTAGCAATCTAGCAGAGTGAAAAAGGTGTCACTTATAAAATTAATTCAAGAAAAAATTTCCGCTCTGCAGAGGAAGCAGCAGGCTGTTGATTTTTGGCATGGGTTTAAGTTGAAGGAGGCTCTTACTTACACGAGAAGGAATGTACCTTTAAATTTACAAACTCCACTAACATCGACTACTGAAAATTAAAAAAAAAAAAATCTAAAATGTATTAATTTATTACATGTGATATGTTTCTTCTGTTGTTTCTTTATGGATAGTTTATTTGTGAGCTCTACTTATCTTTGTGTTATATGTACTTACTCCATCCTTCATTCCATCATTTTATTACTGAACTGCATCTGTTTACTGTGAATGGATCACTGTATAAGAATGTCAGATGCAAGTTATGTGCAAAATCACCCTTTCAGTGAAGACAGATGAGTTCGCTAATCTCAGATTTCCACATTGGTGTAAATGGCATAGGTTTTCTCATGTGTTTTAAGTTTTAAAATGCTGTACATTACAAGAATTGTATTTGTTGTAGATTTCATGATTATGTATACATGTAACTGGAAATTGAACGAAGAAAATACCTAAAAGTAACCTGATAGGGATTGCCTCTGTGCTGTATTACCTTTTGTGCATACAGTTAGACCTGCCCAAGTACTTTAAAGAAAGAGAGCAATGGGATGGGGGTGGGCTGAGTGTTTAGTGATTGCTTTAAGTATTTTGTAGAGTGGGGGGCGTTTTTGGCTCACGTAAGTGTAGCCTATGCGATCGTAACTTTGTCTGTCTGTGCGTGCGTGTGTGTCTGTGGTAGAAACTCTAACATTTGAAGACGTCACATTACATTGACGTCACATTATGACGTAAGAGGGTTAGACGTCACGCGAAGGAAGTACTGAAAGTCTCGGTCATTATTATTTTGAGCGGGCCGAGACTAGTTGGCAGTCGTGTCCCTGTAAGTAGGCTACATGCAGACAGACAGATCTAGATCTAGTGTCTCGCTTTCTTGCACAGTTTCACCTATGCTCTTTCTGTGTGTGTGTGTGTGTGTTACTGTTTGTCGATTTCTTACGTGAGCCTTGATGGCTTCGCCTCTTGTTCTCACATTTTCTGCTTCACTGCATTCCTCGGTCAGGCTCTGTCTGATGAGCTTGGCTTTAAGAAGCATGGGAGTTCAAAAATATTTCAAAATATGACATAGTGCTTGGGGCTCTTTTCGGGTATAGATTTGACCATTTTTGTATTGATTTGAGATAATGTATGTGAACAGGACTCCAACATTTTAACAGAAGATAGCTAATCATACTCAGCAACTTTTCTTCTTGAGCACTGCGTAAAAGTAGCTTTTTTTTGTGGTAAATAACTTAAAACGTCCACCTGTACCTGTATTTAGCGATTCAAACAAACGGGTCAACTGGTCACGGCAACTGGTCAATGTAGGTGAAAATGACGAAACAACTTGATTTTGATACCAAAATGGAAAAGGTTAACTTTAGTTTTAGTGACAGGTTACGAGTGGTTATCTTATTTCTGTGAAATGCCTTGGTGATTTTTGGTGACTCAAAGACTGCTGCTCTGTTGAAAGAGTGGATACTTATGCTGGTGATTAAAAGGCCTGAATGGTGATCTGCCTTGAAGTATGTGTCGGTTTTGAATGAATGGTGGAGTGACACTTGTACCTTGTTCTGTATACTCTCTCTCTCTCTTTCTCTCACACTTCATGCTGACCTTGGTTACAAAAAAAATTACTAGTTGGACGTGATTCCTTCAATCGCTAGAAAGATCAAAGCCTGGGGTATATTCACTTAAATCACCCATACAGACTGAAATTCTTCCCAGACGGAGACAACAAAAACATCAGGTCATTGTCCAATTAAATGAATTCATTAAAACATCGACTTTGACAGTTTCTATCCTCCAGCATCACGGTACGTGAGACAAATGTTGTAGCCCTGGATAGTCATAAATAGACGCCAGCTTTAATGAGTTATTTGCTTTAACTTAACCCTTAGGCTGGTTGTCGCGCTACTTAACATATACTGTCACCTGGTTGTCACATGTCTCACTACTGGCTCAGTCTGTTTGGTCGGTTCCGATTACCTCCCATGGATGCGAAAACCTATGACCGTTTTTCTTTATTTTTCTCTCTGTTAATTCACCAGTGGCTATGTAACATGTGTTACAGAATTGCACCGGTGTAAGGGTTAATTTGCTCCCAAATGTCAAATGCAATAAAACAGATGTAACTTTGGCTGTCATAAAATACAATGTTAAACAACTTTTAAGTGTTTAATTGCCATGGCAGATCTAAATGACTACATTGAGATGCTAAAAGTGAAAGACTGGTTTGTTTCTCAAGGACTGATAAAAGGCTTAGAGAGAGAGTTTTGTTATCTGTGCAGACAGCTGCATGATCAAGAACGGACCATGAATGCAGACTTTATGAAATGGATCAGAGAAGACGTGTGCTGGCCTCCTAAATCAATCAATCAATCAATGAGGCTTATATCGCGCATATTCCGTGGGTACAGTTCTAGGCGCTCTGCAGTGATGCCGTGTGAGATGAAATTTTATACGGCCAGTAGATTGCAGCCATGTCGGCGCATATTTACTTTTCACGGCCTTATTCCAAGTCACACGGGTATGGTAGACAATTATTAACTGTGCCTAAGCAATTTTGCCAGGAAAGACCCTTTTGTCAATCGTGGGATCTTTAACGTGCACACCCAATGTAGTATACACGGGGGGTGGTTCGGACACCGAAGAGAGTCTGCACACAAAGTTGACTCTGTGAAATAAATTTCCGCCGAACCTGGGATCGAACTCACGCTGACAGCGGCCAACTGAATACAAATCCAGCGCGCTACCAACTGAGCTATATCCCCACCCCACTAAATATCTGAGTGTTGACTGATGAAAGAGGTTGAGCAGATAAAATATTGTGATTGACAAGAGGGGAGGTGTGTTCATAGATGTGTGCTGGCCTCACAGAAGGCATGCTGGTGTGCGTGTGAACAAGTTAAGAATTTTTAATGTGGTTGCTTTTACTTTTATAGTATTTTTTTTAGTTCATTTTCCTCTCAAAATATTTTGTTTCCACATGTTCTCCAAGCTGTTCAAACAGCTAGCCTAGTACTTGCAAGCTCTCCTCCACACACGAAGAACCAGAGTGAAGCAAAGAAAGAAAGAACAGAGAAAAGAAAAGGACAAATTCATCAAAGTGCAGGTATTTAAATGACATCAATTTTAATTAAACCCATTAAATCACATTGTGACAAGATGCATCCTCACCAATCATCCACGCAAATGATTCTACACACAATTTTTTGAAGACGCTTAACTTGAGAAAAGAAGAAAACACAAGAAGTACTTCACACCTATTTTCTTGCCATTTCCCTGGCATCTGCTACTCAACAACCAGACAGTTTTCTACTGCACGTACTGAAGATTTTCTTGTAAAAAAATTGTTTGCAGAGTCATTGCTTCAATACCTGATCTCATACTTTTTTAAATAAATAGAAGATTGAAAATTACTGAACACTTTTGTAAGAAAGACTGAAAAAACACACATAAATGAAAACCTCGGCTTGATTCTGCGATTCTAAAAATGTTTCAGTTGACACAAACACCGAGATGTCATACCCAATTAAAACAGGTCGATTCTTTTGGGTCGCAGGAGGCATTCATAAAAATCATTTCGTTTCTACTCTTTTCCTTGATTTTGGAATGTTATTGATTTTATTCGTTTTCATTTTTACCATTCCCAAAAATTTTAATTGGTTACCAAATTTCTCGAAATCAAGCCTGGCTTTCTGCGACAGGTCACGCCATGGTTTTCATCATGAGGTGACTTTTAGTTTTCCCCAGCAAATGCAAACAGTTATTACCCATTCAAATAAACCTTTTTCTTTGTTTGACGACGCATTGTCACTACTGAGACATACAAAAATGCTTGTAATTGTATATATATATACACATATATTAACACACCCTATGAACTCATGAAGATGAAGAAATGTACATTCATGAACAACATTATCACAATATCTTGACTCGACTTACATCCATTTTTATGACAAACTTGGGGAAGAAATTAACAGCATAATAACACCCTTATGTGCAGTTCTAAACGGTGATGATGTGGTCTAATGTCTGTTTACACAGGGAGAAAAAAATCACACACACTTTCACTCACATGCACCGAGTCTCATTTCGATCCAGTTGTTCAACTCGCATTTCCTTGCAAACTACATGGAATGTAGAGCTACTCATACAAATGTACCACAGATCAAAAACTACACTAGCTCAATATAATAAAAAAAAGGGGGTGGAGTTAGTAGGGTCTTTCCTTCCAATACCACTCCTGTTCCACATCAATCAAATGAAGGAGGAAAATTAAGTTAAAGAAAATTAGCACAAACTTGACACATTTAATTAAGCCTAAGCACGCCTGAACACATTAAAACAACTTTCTATATTTTAAACCTGTCCCAATTTGTACGATTTTAATTTTTCAATACACATTTTCAGACATTAGACTTCCAAAGCACTGCCAAAGACTGTTTGTTTGTCTGCTCTCTACACGTGACTCCAATTTAGTCAAAAGACTAAGAATTACGAAGCTCTTCACATATAGTCATGTTCAGCAAGTTCTTCATTTTGTAGTAATGAAGGCTTCAGTTATAAATTTAACCTGATCCAAGTATCTAACAAAAGCAGAAGCTAAACAGTGTGCTGTTAACATCACACACTCCATTTTGTTAATTGTTCACACAAAGAAAGAGGGGTATGCATGAGTGCAGTCTAAGATGCATCACAAGCGTTTGTTCTCTGCTTCCATCCTCCTCCCTTATCCAGTCTCCCCTCCATTCACACAGCAACCCTTTCTCCAGCAGTCTGTCCAGGATCTAAGATTGAAGGTTTTGCAGTGGATGCAGATGAAGACATGGAAGCACCAGGTTGCAGACACTGTTTACTTGGTTGCCACCATTCCAGCTGCTGTTGTCTGTTGAATGGAAGAAAAAAAAGACATGAAGAGTAAATTACGAAGAACATTTCCTTGGAAATGACACTGCAATAAAGCCAAAGTGACCAAAAGGAGGATGTTTTGACGGATAAGAGAGAAACAGAATTAAAACTGGATGGTTTACTTGGGAGGGATACAAATTAATAATCTATGTTCTGCAGACTCTCAAAATTAACACATCTCATACACTGAAGATGGGTATCCAGTTAAAAAAAAAAAGGACCTGATAAACAAATAATTTCTTGACAGATCTACTACATGTATAAATGACAGCTTATTCGCACACACACACACACACACACACTGTCTCTCTATACACACACTTTCTCTCGCCTTCACATCTTTCTTTCTTTCCCATCATTCTGTGACGCATTTCGTTTCTGAAATAACGCAAACTACTACTCTTTTAACACTCATACCATACCTGCAAAATTGCAATGATAAGTCCAAACAGGCCGATGGCACTGCCAAAAATCTCGATGATAAGAATTTTGACAAAGAGAGAGCCGTTGGCAGCATCGGCCAGTGCTGCTCCTGATCCCACAATGCCGACACACACGCCACACGCCAAGTTGCTGATCCCAACGGTCAGTCCGGCGCCAAACATCTTGAAGCCTGCAAGAACCAGCCATCAGGGGTAAGCAAATAAGCAGGTGGAAACACTACTGCAGTGCCAACATGAAAATTAGAGGAGCTAGTGATTTTTTAACTGTAAGAGTTAAACAAGAAGGGCAAAGCCCATACGACTCACATGCTTGACCTTGACCTTTACATGACTTTGACCTTCAGGGTCAAGGTCAAATAACTAAACCTAGCAATGACATCATACATACACTACATGGGTGAAAGTAGCCCGTCAATTGACTGAAATCCGTCAATCTGAAAATAAGTCTGACGGAAATTCCGTCAATCTGCAATTTTGAAAAAAAAAAATTAAAAAAAAATTAAACCGAAACTACTTGCGGAACGCGTTTTCGAACTGCTATAGTGAACCGGTTGCAGTGTGCCCGGGTTGGAGTTCATGAAACTAAAACTGTGTGTGATAAGTTTGGTGCTTGAAACTCAAGGGCTTTTCCTTGAGAACTTTGCACTATAAGTATCAGAGATGCTACTGCTTAGTTGCTACTTTGTGCAGTGCTACATCATGCTGTTTGCATGTGTGACATTCTGTTTCATCATTTATTTCAATGCCTGTCTGGCAATGTTTGCTTCTTATAATCAAATATTTCGAACTTTTATTTCAGTTGTTCAGTTGTTCACTTTCTATTTCATGTAGTATGGCTGTTGTCAATGTTAATTGTTGTCAATTGTGTCGTTGTGTTAAAAGATGCAAGTGTGAAAGGATACAAAAGAAAAATGATTACTTCTGTGAATTGTTTTGATTTTGTTTACCCTTTTTACCATATCATTAGAATCTGAAGGTATTTTTTTGACCTGCATGATAGTGTATTTTTTGGCCAGGAAAGGCCACAAAATCACAATGAATAATGCAAAAATTCGTTTTCGGGCGGGGGGCGTTGCTCCCCTGGACCCCCTAACGGGGCCCTGCCCCGTACCCCGCCAGGGCCTGGGCGGCCCCTGGACCCCCGCCTCAAAATAATTTCAGTCAATTTGATTTTCCTAGGTTTCACCCATGTACACTAAGAACTGCTTTACACATTTTTCCTACCAAAATACATGTGACCTTGACCCAAGGTCAAGGTCATCCAAGGTCATGCAACACAAAGCTGTTAATTCAAGACATAGGAAGTACAATGGTGCTTATTGGCTCTTTCTACCATGAGATATGGTCACTTTTAGTGGTTCACTACCTTATTTTGGTCACATTTCATAAGGGTCAAAGTGACCTTGACCTTGATCATATGTGACCAAATGTGTCTCATGATGAAAGCATAACATGTGCCCCACATAATTTTTAAGTTTGAAACAGTTATCTTCCATAGTTCAGGGTCAAGGTCACTTCAAAATATGTATACAATCCAACTTTGAAGAGCTCCTGTGACCTTGACCTTGAGGCAAGGTAAACCAAACTGGTATCAAAAGATGGGGCTTACTTTGCCCTATATATCATATATAGGTGAGGTATTGAATCTCAAAAACTTCAGAGAAAATGTGAAAAATGTGAAAAATAGCTGTTTTTTAGACAACATTTATGGCCCCTGCGACCTTGACCTTGAAGCAAGGTCAAGATGCTATGTATGTTTTTTGGGGCCTTGTCATCATACACCATCTTGCCAAATTTGGTACTGATAGACTGAATAGTGTCCAAGAAATATCCAACGTTAAAGTTTTCCGGACGGCCGGACGGGGGGGACGGACGACTCGGGTGAGTACATAGACTCACTTTTGCTTCGCATGTGAGTCAATAACATTAACATGGGTGGGACTTCTTCTTCTTGCGTTCGCCGACATGGGTGGGATTGAAAAATGTCATGAATCCTAACAAAAAAACAAGTCGCGTAAGGCGAAAATACAACATTTAGTCAAGCTCAGTCGAACTCACAGAATGAAACTGAACGCATTGCATTTTTTCCGCAAGACCGTACACTCGTAGCATCGTCTGTCCACCGCTCGTGGCAAAGGCAGTGAAATTAACAATACAGAAAAGCGCGGTAGCGGTTGCGCTGAGGAGGATAGCCCGCTTTTCTATATCTCTATTCTTTTTAACTCTCTGAACGTGTTTTTAATCCAAACATATCATATCTATATGTTTTTGGAATCAGGAACGGACAAGGAATAAGATGAAATTGTTTTTAAATCGATTTTGAAAATTTAATTTTAATCATAATTTTTATATTTTTAATTTTCAGAGCTTGTTTTTAATCCGAATATAACATAATTATATGTTTTTGGAATCAGAAAATGATGAACAATACGATAAACGTATTTTTGGATCGTTTTATAAAAAAATAATTTTAATTACAATTTTCAGATTTTTAATGACCAAAGTCATTAATTAAATTTTAAGCCTCCAAGCTGAAATGCAATACCAAAAGTCTGGCCTTCGTCGAAGATTGCTTTGCCAAAATTTCAATCAATTTTATTGAAAAATGAGGGTGTGACAGTGCCGCCTCAACTTTTACAAAATGCCGGATATGACGTCATCAAAGACATTTATCGAAAAAATAAAAAAAAACGTCCGGGGATATCATTCCCAGGAACTCTCATGTCAAATTTCATAAAGATCGGTCCAGTAGTTTAGTCTGAATCGCTCTACACACACACACAGACAGACAGACACACACATACACAACGACCTTCGTCTCGATTCCCCCCTCTATGTTAAAACATTTAGTCAAAACTTGACTAAATGTAAAAAGAGGCCATAATCGAATCCGGCATATACCGGAAGAATCCCACCCATGCATTAACAAATTAACGAATGTGCTACATTAACTTAAATTACTGGATTACATGGTCCCAGATCTTCTTTCTCGTCAGTCACAGCCCTAAAGCTGTTGTATCAGAGATTCAGGTACCGTCCTTCAATACCACGTACGCAATCATGTTCAGGGTTCCAACTGGGCAATCATGTTCAGGGTTCCAACTGGGCAATCATGTTCAGGGTTCCAACTGGGCAATCATGTTCAGGGTTCCAACTGGGCAATCATGTTCAGGGTTCCAACTGGGCAATCATGTTCAGGGTTCCAACTGGGCAATCATGTTCAGCCTCAGTGTTCCAACTGGGCAATCATGTTCAGGGTTCCAACTGGGCAATCATGTTCAGGGTTCCAACTGGGCAATCATGTTCAGGGTTCCAACTGGGCAATCATGTTCAGGGTTCCAACTGGGCAATCATGTTCAGGGTTCCAACTGGGCAATCATGTTTCAGGGTTCCAACTGGGCAATCATGTTCAGGGTTCCAACTGGGCAATCATGTTCAGGGTACCAACTGGGCAATCATGTTCAGGGTTCCAACTGGGCAATCATGTTCAGGGTTCCAACTGGAATACAAGCATCCTTTCATCTGGACACATACTGGGAATCAATAGCGTTGCTGCCTTCTGTGCAGAATGGGAACTTTTATTGCCGAAATAATTGCCGAAATGACCCCCACTGAAAACTGTGAATCTAATTCAAAAACAAAAATCCCACCCCGCAAGGGAAAGAAGCCCGGCTGTATAGTTTTGGCCCACGTTAAAGTGAAAGGATGAACTTGTCCTATGTAAAAGTCTGGCCACATCTGTGGTGGAGAACATGATGGTGTATGCAAGAAGGATGGTACCTTTAAACACTTGAGGTATACATGTATGTGAATAGCATAGATCTTACCTGCAGCATAATTTTTCCTCCAGTCTTCTTGTGTTTCCATTTTGGTAATGTCAAAACTCTGAAGTAAAAGAAAATCATGGATGTAACCAACAATTCATGACATTCAAAGTGAACGATAATCACAAACTTAAAGGAACTCTTTTTGGTTTCAAAAGAAACTTTGTCTGAAGTATACCGTATTTGACAGACTACAATCCGCGACTTTAAAAATAAATAAATCGCATTGCGGCTTATAAAAAGATGCGGCTAAAACGTTACCTAAACTTGAATAGCATTCAATATGAGGCTTATATCGCGCATATTCCGTGGGTACAGTTCTAGGCGCTCTGCAATGATGCCGTGTGAGATGGAATTTTATATAAGGCCAGTAGATTGCAGCCATCTCGGCGCATATTTACCTTTCACGGCCTATTATTCCAAGCCACACGGGTATAGGTAGACAATTATTAACTGTGCCTAAGCAATTTTGCCAGGAAAGACCCTTTTGTCAATTGTGGGATCTTTAACGTGCACCTCCAATGTAGTGTACACGGGGGGGAGTTCGGATACCGAAGAGAGTCTGCACACAAAGTTGACTCTGTGAAATAAATTTCCGCCGAACCTGGGATCGAACTCACGCTGACAGCGGCCAACTGAATACAAATCCAGCGCACTACCAACTGAGCTATATCCCCGCCCACCTAATGGAAGTCGCCGCGGATTTTCATTTCGCTCGATTAGCGATTACCGGTACTTTATTAGCTCTCTACTCAAGACTCGGCGCTTTTCTCTTTCTTTCACGAATCTTCGTTTGTCAACAAGTCGTCGTGACAAGATAGCGTACAGAGAAACACCGGATGTATCAGGATCTCGCGCGCGCGAGATTTCGTTTTTTGTGTCTCGCGATAGTTGGAGGAGCGAGAGCCGCCATGTTGTGTTTTCGTCTGCTCGAAATGTGCGCAAAAGTCGTAAATCATCCCAAAAAAGCTTATTCCGGGCGGGACTACATGTGTGTGTTGGTTACAAATTGTGTGTGTGTGTGATATTTTCTTCAAACTTTTTCACTTTTCTTCTTTGTTTCACTTGTTTATTCTCGGAGCCGATTTCGCCAAATACCGTACTTTCGTTTGCCTGGTTGTTTTGATTGATTGACACGATCTGATTATATTTTTTTAGACGGCGGCTAATATAGTGACGCGGCCTATACGGGGCTCGTCCCAATTTTTTTTTTTAAAGTCGGGGGTGCGGCTTATAAAACGGTGCGTCTTGTAATCCGTCAAATACGGTAAGCATTTAGCTAAGAAGACATTGGCACCCTTAAAACACTCCTTTATATTTCTGCAGAACACTAGTCATCATTGCTGCTAAATGCTCAGCTTGGGTATTGTCTGTTGGTGCTTCTGCCATAACCGGTTTTTAAACTGCGCTAGCAGTAAAGCATCGCTCCATCGCTTTCTGAAAGATCTTTCGACAGAAGGCCATCTCGTCCAAATTATCGTGCAATTCATGTAAAATACTTTCCAAAATGTTGGATTAGGCTAACCTGACTGACCCTACTTTTTTTGCCAACCCCATTACTAACTTTTTACACCTCTAAAGTCTAATAAAAACAAAACAAAAATGCTTTAGACAATGGGATTTTGACATGCCATACATTTGCAAAATAACTCACACACACACAATATGACCCCACTTATTTTAATCATGTTACCCCACTCCAAAATTGTTTTTCAGCCTACATAATATGTGAGTAAAGTAGAACAGTTGACCAAAATAAATTTAAATGGGGAAAAAATAACCACACACGACCAGACACAAGGGAACGGACTCACAGCAAGGTTGGTGCTGATGACAATAGCCATGATGATGCCGTAGATGGCCACAGCCTCACAGAAGATGATGCTGATCAGGTTCTTGGTCTTGATACGTGGTGCCTTCACACCACCACCGGCAATGCTGGAACCAGTTGTGTAGATTCCCCTGAAAGTGAAAAACATAAATTGTTCAAGTTATTCAGTTCAAAAGGTTGGTGCATGTGTGTGTCTGCGTGCATAAGCTTGAGTGCATGCATTGCAATTTTCTGCACCTTTTACTAACAAATTCCAATAATACTGTTTATGCTTTTCACAGAGGATTAGCATGATAAATGCAGTGGATTCATGATTTCAGACTTACCTACTTTCAAGAACCTCCTTTAGATAACACCAGGAAAGCCAACTCTATTTTGAAGAATCCCTATCTGTTAAAATAAATCCTGATTTTCTTTCATTTTGTGAATTCTCAAAAGGAGAGTACCTCATCATCATTTTAAACCATAAAACTATCCTTTTCTTCTTTTGCATTCCCAAAACTATCATTTTCAACAATCGGAACAAGACTAAAACATGTGTTATGATAATACTAGACTCAACAGCTATCGATGCCTTATCCGCATTAAGATTTCTCTGCCAAAGGCTCTTGGTTGTACATAGAATTAGGACTGTGATATAAAAACCCTGTGGGAAATACCGCATTTAACCTTTGCCAGTCCGGGTTATCGACTACACACGGAAGACATCGTGGGGCCGTGCGGACCCATGCTTCTCAAAGATGCACGCTTTTTCTTCTTTGAGAAACATGGGTCCGCACGGCCCCACAAAGTTTGTAGTCTAAATTTGACATTCGTTTTTTTTTTTTTTTTTACATTTAGTCAAGTTTAAATGTTTTAACATAGAGGGGGAATCGAGATGAGGGTCGTGGTGTATGTGTGTGTGTGTGTCTGTGCGTGTGTGTGTGTAGAGTGATTCAGACCAAACTACTGGACCGATCTTTATGAAATTTTACATGAGAGTTCCTGGGAATGATATCCCCGGACGTTTTTTTCTTTTTTTCGATAAATACCTTTGATGACGTCATATCCGGCTTTTTGTAAAAGTTGAGGCGGCACTGTCACACCCTCATTTTTCAATCAAATTGATTGAAATTTTGGCCAAGCAATCTTCGGTATTGCATTTCAGCTTGGTGGCTTAAAAATTAATTAATGACTTTGGTCATTAAAAATCTGAAAATTGTAAAAAAAAAAATTTTTTTAATAAAACGATCCAAATTTACGTTCATCTTATTCTTCATCATTTTCTGATTCCAAAAACATATAAATATGTTACATTTGGATTCAAAACAAGCTCTGAAAATTAAAAATATAAAAATTATGATCAAAATTAAATTTTTGAAATCAATTTAAAAACACTTTCATCTTATTTCTTGTCGGTTCCTGATTCCAAAAACATATAGATATGATATGTTTGGATTAAAAACACGCTCAGAAAGTTAAAACGAAGAGAGGTACAGAAAAGCGTGCTATCCTTCTCAGCGCAACTACTACCCCGCTCTTCTTGTCAATTTCACTGCCTTTGCCACGAGCGGTGGACTGACGATGCTACGAGTATACGGTCTTGCTGAAAAATGGCATTGCGTTCAGTTTCATTCTGTGAGTTCGACAGCTTGACTAAATGTTGTATTTTCGCCTTACGCGACTTGTTATTACTTCTCGCTGAAATTTTAGGACAAAAGAGATTTTTAGGTGCCTGAGGCATTCTTAAAAGCTCATTAAAAAATTCCAACTAGTTAAAGAGATATTTGCAATCAAACACCCTTCTGGGTCCACACGGACCCACGACCGCCGGCGAAGGTTAACCCTGTTTGAATTTTACCACCATACACTGAGTGAATCTCAAATGTTCGCAGTTCTTTTATTTCAGTATGTGATGACAGTTGACACTTCCACTGCTGGGTAACATCTTACCATGCAGCCCCCACGACAGAGAGGGAAATGGCAAGACCCGTCCCTAGCAAGGCCCACATGTAGGGCGATGTTGACATCAGGAACCTGAAACATTTATAGTGCATCAGTAACTCACAATGTTTTGCATTCCTTCTTTCTGTCAGTGTATGATCAAGTTCACCAGATAGTCAGACTTGGATTGTTTATTATTGTGCGTTTTAATTTTTGTGTCCAATTAGAAGTAAAACTAAAACTGTCCGACTCAGAACAACATTGTATGCTATAACAGTATAAGTATAACTGCTATGTTTGATCATCCAAAAGCAAACAATATTGTGTTTGCTTTTAAATAAATCATTAAAAAATGACAAATATGATGCACATATATCCAAATATCATCATTTAAAACATTATAAAACAGATTGTGCGCAGCATACTGCTAGTGGGTTTGTGCCAGAAACTGAGAAAGTATGATATCTGTGGGATAATATAAACAAAACACTCACCATCCTATATCAAAGCGAGCTCCCTGTCCCGTCAGAAGGTAATAGAAACCTGAAACATGTGGCATGTGTGTCAGTCACTGAGTCACATTTTAATCACTGATGGACACTGACATAAAGCAGGGTTTGGTTTACCACTGAATAAAAGGGGTACCTTGTTGCAATTAAATACGATAAATGACTTGAATAAAATGTTTTCTGAGGTATAATTTGTTTAAAACTTCAAAAGGCGAATGCGATGGCTATACTGGTTCTGAACCAGCACATACATCTGAGTTCTGACGATCAGCCGTGACAATACGGATGCTTCGGATGTCACAAAGGGAGCTAAAACCTGAAGCAAGGTACCAAAAGGTAGCTGCCAACAATGAGGGTGTGGCCTTGGTTTAAACAATCATGATACAATAATACAACGATAAACAATAGGGACACGAACTCAAGCGAACGCTTATATTACGCGCACCTATAGGGTGTGGCCTTCAATTAAAAGCTCAAGGCGCTGTTTTGCTCTGCAAGTGCAAAGAAAACCTGTCGATTTGAAAATTCCATTCGCTTAAGCAGCTGCTAGTGCTAACCCATCTGGGCGTGTTTCATGTTCAACAATTGGTCTTGTCTTTTGACATCCACACACACAAACACACTTAGATAACATATGATAGTTTGATACAGTGGCAAATTGAAATTCTCACAGATGGAACATATGCCCTATTGCACTGTTTTGCATCTTTGGACAAAACCATTTCTGGTCTGCTTAAGCCTGCTTTACGCTTCATTGCCTAGCTTCGACCATGTCCCATCAGAATGTGGTTGAGGGAGACAAACGCCACATTGTCCTTTTCTCCCGCTACCTATTCCCAGCTACTGAGCTAGGCTAAACCATGATAATCAGATATTGATACAATGATATTGATGATGACATTGATAAAGCTGTGACTGTGTCAGTGTTATGAGCATCAAACCGAATCTGTGAATCACCGAATCTGTGAATCACTGAATGGGTCTCAGAATGGTAACCTCTTCTTTCAATTTACACAAAATGCTTATAAATTAAAAATGCAAGGATAAACGAAATTAAAAGTAAACATCCTCTTGTTCAAGTTGTTGTAGTGATGTACTTGTACTAGTACTACTACTAGTCCTACTACTACTAGTAGTAGTAGGACTAGTGAAGTACAGGCAAATCCAGCTAACTCACAAACGGTTAAGTCAAAAATTCGCTTAGCACACAAAGAAATTCTGGTCCGGAATTATCCCTCTTTATCTATGTGTACAAAGTACCCTGAGCTCGAAATGGGATTTCTCTTACGTAAGTCGAAAGACGGATAGCACACAACAGAAAGTCAGTCCCAAAGACAAAGTTTACTCTATATTTACTACAGCAACTCGAAACACGAAACTTGGCGTCTCACACTAGCGCATTGTGTAACCTTATTCCCTTCTCTACACGGACGCCACACCGACTGGTCAGTCGGCACGCAATAAAGTATGAACTGAAGTTAGGAGGGGGCGAGGAGTAAGGAGGGGGCGAGGAGTAAGGAGAATTATCCAACTCCAAGAAAACATTCTGAAAAAGGTGGGGAAGTGGTGACAAGGCAGTGAACGCACTCACCATGCACTGACATCATACGAAAGCAGCCACACAAACACAGCACAGAGGCAGAGGCAGGTGTGCAGATGCTTTGTGAGAATAAGCGTTGAAAACCAGTTTGAATAAAAAAAACAGCAGATAGAGCCGCATGTCATAATCATTCTTCTTGTCTGGCTTTATTGACTGCATGCCGATCTTGTGGCAGTGACTTTTCACTCTTCAGTCGGACTGTACACAAACCGCTCTCACTCTCCCTCACTGACTACCCTAAGCCCTGACAACTGATCCTTGGAAATTGTTTGGAAGAGTACACCTCTCTATTTCTCTCCAATGCTCTTCCTGCTGACTTCAGTGACACCGGACACCCCACTGAGTTTAGCCAGCTACCCCCCCTCTCTCTCTCTCTCTCTCTCTCTCTCTCTCTCCCCCCAGCCATGTACTGTTTGGTGCTGTGGCCAGAGAGGTGTCACCGGCTAATTGAGGCCAGCTGCACTGTTCACTCAGAGCAAAACTAGTTGACTGTGTCTAACTTTTGACAAAGCAACACAACTGAAGGGTTCACAGATTAGGTAACCGACTCACTGGTCAAGGCTGCAGGGAAACAAGAGTATCTTGTCAATGAAAGAGGTTACACACAGATACGCGATGCTGAGAACGGTGGCCGATTTTTCACTCTCTTTCTCGGAGGGCCTTCATCATTGCAGGGACTGCTGTAAAGAAATGCTTGCTCAGAAACTAACTCTTTTTGCATTGAAACATGCACCAGAACTGGTGGACACCATCGACAATGTCAAACATGAAATCGAAGCAGTTTGCTTGAGGAAACGGTCGTCAGCAACTCAAACTTCTCTGTTTTCTTTTTTTAAGAAAATCTGAGGTGACTTTCTTTGTGGCCCCGCCCCCTCCCTCTGTAAGGACCCCCCTCCATAAGGACCGATTTTTGTCAACATTTTCAAGGTCGCTAGAGAGGGGTTCCACTGTACTATGACCAAGTCGAAATTTCGGATAGGACACAATAACAATTCGGTCCCTTCAATTTCGTCTTATCCGGATTTGCCTGTAGTATCATCAGGCATTGGATGAGTTTTCCATGGTAATTATAGTCCTGTGATAATACATGAGAAATGTATTTAATTCAACACCGTACTAACCAGACGGTCAATCAAATTCAGACTGATTACCAATGACCGAGAGTCTGGATTAGATTCTGCACTACCCACTCTTGAGTGAAGCAGAAAGTGTCAAATCCTCGTCGACATTCCCTCAGATGTTTTCATGAATACTTACCAATAATAAGCAGCACAAGAAGCGTGACGGTGAAGAGAGAGTAATAAATTATTCCCACTGACTGGTAGACAATTTTCGTGGGTTCCTTGTTCATATTTTCGATCCCCATCTTGATGTTTGCGGTGGAGAACTCTTCTCACTCATCCACCATTAGGATCATGTGACCTAAGGGAGATAACTGTATGCTAATGACGTCTCAGAGTCAGAGTTTCAGAGAACTTCGGAGTGTATTTTGTTCACAAAAACGGCATTGCTTGAGGAAAGAAGAAGCAGCGATTGTTTTAGTGGTTTTTTTCATAGTCGATTAGCTACATGTTTTTAAAACAAAACTGAGAAGATCTGTCGTGATACAATTCTTTTTTTTATAAAGGGATCTTATTACCCAAAACTTAATAAAATACACAGTTGTATGGACAGAATTATCTCCTAATAAACGGGCGGCTAACTCAGGAACTGATTATGTAAAGAGAGCAATACGAAATGTCCAAGCAGTTCCGTAGTTCATTATGGCATGAGGCAACAGGAAGTTTACACAAATCCGGTGGAACAGCCTGGATGGGTGAGGAGGGGGGGGGGGGGGGGGGGGGGGGTTGTAACACTTTTATTAATTTTTGTGGTTTTGTTGTTGTTTGGTGTTGTTGTTTTTTTACAAACGTGAGTTGGGTTGTTACGTTGGTGGTCACTTGAAGATTACAATGATACATAGGACTGACATTCACTTAGTGTGTGCCGGCTTATTCTAGTAGAAAGCAGTGAGGAAAGACTCGACCTATGGGGCCGGTGTGACGTTTTCATCTTTCGCCGTGTTGATATTTCGCTTCTCGGCCTCGTTGATCTGGTATAAACTCTACATTGGAAAAAAACACACCCTTCGATAGTACTGATGAGCGACCTTGTGTACCTTACATTCATGGGGCCAAATTTGTCCAACCAATTTGTTTTATTTAACTTAGAAATTTGATTCATCCTAAAATGTTTTCCTTCTTACTCTAGGGACGTAGGGGAAGGGAGGGCAAGTCGACCCCTCTAACGAATGCAGCTTATACCTCTCGTCTTTTAAAAAAAAAAATTGTTTTTGTTGTAAAACCTGGTGTGTTTCTCTTTCGTGTAAGCGTTGTGTAGAATATGAACGATCCAACTGGCACGGTTTTTAAATAAAATATAAAAGAAAAAAATCCTGAAGCATGGACGACTTGCCCTCCATGGAGGGCAACTCGTCCATGGGGGGCGGGTAATTCGTCCAGGTGGAAAAGGTTGTTCATATTACCCAATAGCATCACCTCGACATATGAAATTGACTGAAGTAACTTTTCTGTGTCAGTTTTGTTAATCGGAAGTGAGAATGACGTCATAATGAGTCGGCCTACGTCAGAAGTCGATCGACGTCTTGGCTATGCAGGGAGGGTGAGTATTTGAAGGGATAGATGTTCAAACATCTATACTTATTAGTTGCTCTGGTTCAAAGCGAAGCAAATGGGAAAATATATTTACAAATTGGACTTGTAATTGATTTGTGTCGCCCATTTCAGGTTGCGTGAACGTGAAATAGTTTAATAGGCCTACTACTAGGGGGGGACGAATTACCCGATCATGGTACTCGCTGAACATTGCTTTGCTATTTACCATTGTTCCTGGGATAGCCTGAGATCTATAACTTTCGACTAGTTGTTATAAAAGCCAAAGCTTTTTTTGCAGATCTGGTGCATTTTACGAATCAGCGGCGCTCCCATGCACTGACTGTGTTTTTGGCTCACGTAAGTGTAGCCTATGCGATGCTAACTTTTGTCTGTCTGTGCGTGCGTGCGTGCGTGCGTATACATGTATCTGTGGTAGAAACTTTAACATTTGAAGACGTCATATTACATTGACGTCACATTATGACGTACGAGGGTTAGACGTCACGCGATGGAATTACTGAAAGTCTCGGTGATTGTTATTTTGAGCGGGCCGAGACTAGTTGGCAGTCGTGTCCATGTAAGTAGTAGGCTGCATGCAGACAGACAGTCTTGCACAGTTTCACCTATGGCTATGCTCTTTCTCTGTAGACTGTGTGTGTGTGTGTGTGTGTGTGTGTGTGTGTGTGTGTGTGTGTGTGTGTGTGTACTGTGTGTGTGTATGTGTGACGGAGTGATTGAGTTTGTGTTACTGTTTGTCGATTTCTTACGTGAGCCTTGAAGGCTTCGCCTCTTGTTTTTTCGTGCAACAATTTTAGAGTGGAAACCATCAAAATTGACAAAGACTTACCGCTTTGCTGGGCCCGTTTTTTTCGACATTTTTTTTTCTTCAACTGATTCAGGTTGGGTAACTCTGGCTTATGAAATCGATGATAATCACCCCTGCAGTGTCATGTTCTCAAAATCGAGGGGGGACGACATACCCGAGGGGGTCGACTTGCCCTCCCTTCCCCTACGTAACCACTCAGTACACGTTTTCGAAGAATTCGATTTTGGGGGTGAAATCTATTAAATTTTACCACCAATTTTCTTCACATGCAAGAAACTGACATGCTTTTCGTCCATAAATAATTTCACTTCTTAATTTTACCAGGAAACAACATTTCAGTCTTGAGTATATGTCGAGGGGGAAATATGTACACAGGCGAAAGATGAAGTCATGACACCGGCCGGGGTTACATTGACACTGGTCTCGACTTCTAACTGAAGCCACGTAGCACACGCGACTGCCGCAAAGGCAAATAAAGTACTTCTGACTTCTTGACAGAGCTAGGTCACCTTCGGTCACACACACATGGCACTGACACAAACACACACACACACACACACAGGCACTCGTCACGATCGGGTCGGGATCATCAAAGTGGGCGGGGCCTGTGCGCTCTCAAGACTACTACTACCGGTATTACGGTACTTGTAGAATCAGAATCAGAATCAGAATTTATTGTCATTAAAGCACAGAGCCTATTGACACATACAAGATACATAAGTACAGGAAAAACAGCAATATAACATAACATACATGTAATACAAAACCAAGTGGAACAGGGTGAACAAAGAGGACCTGAAGATGAGCATAAGTTATTCAGTGAAGACAGTCGGAAGACTGACGCATTGCATCTGCGTAGTTGAAAACAATCGTACACATATTTTTGCCAATTGCCTTTGGATGTCGCTGTCAGTAAACAAAGAACTGACTCTTATTTCATCACTGCCGGTGGAAGTATTCGGTAATAACTGTTGCCTGAGATGAGCATACATTGTACACGAATCAAGGAAGTGAAGTTCATCCTCCACCACTCCACAGTTTCTGCATAGTCTTTCCTCCCTTGGTGTTCCCGTGTATCTGCCCTTTTCGATTTCTAAGTCATGGGCACTTATACGTAGTTTGCTCATAGCCTGTCTGTGTTCTTGTGTTAGCAAAAGATAGGGTTGTAGAGAGTAGTCGTGTGACACTCCCTTGTAAAACTGTAGTTTGGAGGAGTTTCCTTCTTTTTACATTTAGTCAAGTTTTGTTTTGTCCTCCGGAGCCTGACAAATTGAGTTTCTACATGTTTTCAGTGTTAGCGCGTGTTTCAGTCTTGCCGGGTGTATTGTGCTTTGGTTTTGCCACACGTGTTTGAAGCCTGAGGAAGTCAGGAACTCGCGTACAAATAAGAGCCATTTATTTTCCTCTTTATGTTCTTGTGAGAGAAGGCTTGAGTAAGTTTGCCTAAGGAGCCCATGTTGGTCAGATTCCATGATGTGTAACCAAAATGATATGATCTGTCCCAATATTTTTGTGCTGATCGGAAATCTGCCCAATTCAGCCAGGACTGGGAAATTCATTGATTTTCTGTGTACTCCTAAAAGTTGCTTGCAGAATTTCATGTGTACGTTTTAATGCGGAAGGACAGTCGTTATACATTTTTCAAGGAGATTATTCTCAAGGTTCTGCGTGTCCTTTAGGTTTATATATATCTTTACAGTAAGGGAGCCAAATTTCAGAGCCAAACTGAGGTCAGAATAGGTGCAACTAGTTTATCAAAGAGTTTCGCCATTACTGGGACACTTATGTTCTTCAAGTTGTTCGTACTGCTCGTTTGAGCGAGTGCACAGGCTTTGCTCCCTTGCCGGGAGAGATGGTTCTGTGCCATTTTCATGTCTCCGTGTTTATTGAATACTAGATGATTAGCCGCTTCGCCGGGAAGAAGTAGAGCCGAATACCAGGCTGCGCCTGGGACCCGGCTTTGCCGGGCCTGTACGCCGGCTTCGCCGGCGCACGAAGGAAAGGAGATAAACGTGCAAAACACTGGAGACCTTCTAAAAATAGTAACGTGCAGTGACCTTCTAAAAATAGTAACGTAGTAACGGGAATATGGATTGACGCCACACGGAGGAAGGGAGATAATCGCGGCTGAAAACACTGGAGAAGATAAGGAAGAGTTACTGGTAGTGGATCCCGACAACAACAACAACAACAACAAATCGGTTCAGCGCGCACAGCGCTGCGCGCTGAGAGCACGTGTTGAAATATCTCATCGATGAGGTTGTGTCCGGGGTGTAGCTGAATACGGTGTCCAAATTTGAAAAAGATCCACCGAGAACTTTGGCCGTGCATCGCGAACAGACAGACAGACAGACAGACAGACAGACAGACACTAGTCGTATATATATATAGATGATGCCAAGATATTTATCGTTGTCTGTAGTATTGATTATGGCATCGCCAATTTTGAAGAACTTGAGAGGGGGAGTATGGGTTCGTGCTTGGAGAAAACCATACTATCACCTTTGTTTTTTCGCGATTAACTACTTGTAATCCCCATTTATTGCAGTATTCATGCCGGAGGCTGTTGAGTTTGTCCTGTAATCCTTTCTTTGTAGTTGAGAGAATAACAATGTCGTCAGCATACACCAGGCATGGCACCGGAACGAGTCCAGCCTCATCCACAGTTGGGGAGTCGTATAAACCATAAGAAAAGACCCCCCGTCCATCACAAGTGACAGCCATATGGTCACGCCCACCTCGTGACGAGTGCCTGTGCACACACCCTTGTAAACACACACACACACGGGCTTAAAAAAACAACAAAAAAATACCCAAACAGAGAAGTTTTTATACCCAGCAGCAAATAAACCCTGAACATTAGAAAAAGACACTTTTATTTCAGAATGATGAAGAGGGTGGAGTTTGGACTGGGACCGAGCCGAGCTTCGCAACCGACGTGTGTGTGTGTATGTGTGTGTTCTGGTAAGTAGACTATTTTTCAAGACCGATAACCAGGCTCAATTTCCGGTCATTGAGGTCAGGGTTTGCAAGCAGTAAAACAGAAACACGTGTTTAAACTAAACTTTAATCATATTTCCGTCAGTCCGTTCGAAGGTCTAACTCTACAGCTGCTCCTTAAAAATGGTAATGTTGCAAGACAAACCTAAAGAAACTTGTTCTATCTTTTTAGATGTTTTTGATTACGATGATTGTGATGCGCTTTATCATAACACTAACACAGTAACAGAAAGCATGACTGAAAGTGCGATGGTTATTATAAAGTTGATTATAATTTATAGTGAAATGTACTATTTTTTCTGAATACAGTATGGACAGAACAGTAAGTGTAAACGCACACACACACTCTCACACACTCTCTCTCATTGCACTCACAGACACACCCACTTCTGTTGCAAGTTATGCAACGAAAGTGAATTGCATGGTTACTATAATACTATTAGTATTATACAGAAGCCCATTATCTAGAAGTATTTATCTACTATTACCAGCAGTCGACACGCGGTAATACATATGCCCTTTGACCATTCCTTGGGGATATCCCGTACTTAAAATAGAATACGGGATTATGGGAAAGCTGTTCAAAGGCACTCGCGCACTATATTCGATTTTCAATACACGACTCAAAACCTGTGGGATAAATCTAAAAGAATAAAATACAAGAATTTAGAGTTCAGATAAGAAAGAAAAAAAAGTTTAAAAAATCATGTTTTACAAAAGTATTTGGGGACTCGAACCCGAGACCGCCGGCATTGGAGGCAAACGTCTTACCAGCCCCGCTACAAGACCGCTTATCCTATAGGCGTGAAAACTAAGACTTGAATTGCCAACATAACTGCCACGTGCACGGGTCAGTTTTCGAATCGAGCATTTGTTGACTCGTCGTTTTCCCCGTTCGTATAAAGTGTGTTTTGTACGATTTCTTGATATCATCATTACATGTAGTTGCGGTGTTGCCTGCAAGGCAATCAATTTTCACCCAAGCCGATGTTACTAAACATTTTTTTAAATGAATGGGTAACTTCGGCCGCGGCCGCTGGGGATACTGTCCCGCTGGAAGTACTCAATATATATATACAATTATGCAACATTTTTTATTATTTCGATTATTTCTTAATCAAATACGTTTGGAATGAAACAAATGAATAAAATACAAGAATTACGAGTTCAGAAAAAAATAAAAATAAAATTGCTGTCGAAGCGAATCGAACCCGGGATCACAAAAGTAAGGCCTAGCGCATGATCGAGCGTGTTACCAACTGAGCTAATCTGCCGCACTGTAGGCGAGGGAGATTTTAACTTCAAATATTACACTTGAGTTCTCGAGCGTGGCGACGACTGACTCGAGTTTCCGAGTCTCTCCGTTCGTGTTTGTGTTCTGTTCTCTATATCTCACTGTTCGGGGCTAATTCAGTTCATAACTGACCCGACGCTCCCGGTCACTTCGTATAAGTTTGGAAAGCAATATGAAGTAGCGATAATTTCAAGCGTGACCGACATTATTGATATGAAATGCATTGACCAATCGCCCAAAAGCGCTGACGTCAATTTGCATGAAAAATACCCGAAATCCTCTATTCTCGATGACATACTAAGGAGTTAGTTCGGGAGAACGACGATCTATGGACGGTTTATTATATAAAGGGAAGCAAGCGGTTAAAAACGGGCGTCGATAGAGCCAATGAACAGGGATGGGAACTTGTAGTATTTCATTCACTTGTGTATTATACAAATATCATATTTAGACTGGTCTTAGTTCATCTGAAGGTTAATAATTATTACAAATGTTACTAACTATATCACACACTCTCAGTATATATGTATACATATGATATGAAAAAGCCAGCTCATAATCATGGTTAAACGGTAATAGTAGTAAAAACCCACTTTTCTCTCAATAAACAATTAATTTATTCTTTCACTTTCAGCCTGGAAGGAGGAAAAAACACTTCAAAGGGAACCTTAGGAATGCAGTGATAGAAAAATTCACTCTTGGTACCACTGAACTGGATCCATCCCTGCTAATGCCTGAGGATGATGGAGAAGCCAAGGAACTTTTAGAAGACCCAGGGTTGTCATCCAAGGTAATTCCAGCCTAACAGTAACAATGTTGTGTGCTCTAAGTTACATACTCCCTATCAGTCTATGTATTCTTCTCTTTTGTTTCTCTCTTTTCAGTTTTCTTTTTGTTCTTTTTAATTAGGGGGGGGGGGGGGGGGGGGGTATTTACATTACTCTGGAGAACTGAGAACTGAGAAGTGAAGAGATTTTTGAGAGTAACTGATACAGATGCAGACACACTGGGTATACTCATTCTGACTGTCCCTGTTGTTTTATGATAATTTATGTACAAACCAGACTAAGTGTGTCTGGTACTGAAATTTGAAGTAAATGGCTCAGATGCAAAACTTTGCTGCTGGATTTCTTGATTGTTTCGTGGAATAGATCAATTAAGCTGTATATATCAGAGTATGAAAAACGTACTCTGTTTCTCTGGGCAAGTGGAAACTGCAAAACTAAGAGGGGGTACTCGTTGGACATAAAATTGTACTGGAAGTTGAAGTTTAAACTGCTAGTGCTACTGTTTAAATGGGTGTTACAAACTTTATTTGGCCATATGTCACTTCACTTTCATGATCTGTACTCATGTGGAGTCCAGGTGCAAATTTTTTAACTCTTCCGTTACATTTTTGTTTAATTTTGTGGGTATTTTGACTGAATTTAAAAAAAAAGTGTGACACTTATAAAATGTTCTTTGTATAAGTTTGAATGGTAAGAAACCAAATAACAGATCATTAATTTTTATGAAGATTTTATTTTATTCAATTCTTCTTTCCTAAATGACCTGTCAGGAAAAGAATCGAGAAGAACAGCAAAAATACGGCATCTACTTTGAGGATGACTACAACTACCTGCAACACATGAAGGACGTCGTCGACATCCAGCAGTCTGAAATGAAACAGGTAAGTAGAAACCTTCTGGGGGGTAGGGGGGGGGGGGGGGGGGATTTGCAATTTAAAACCTTGTAATGCTTGCCCTTAGCTGTGCCTGTCAATCAGATTGAAGTGTTTTGAATTGGGGGGGGGGGGGGGGGGGTGTGAAACAAGCAGTTTCCAACCTTATTGTGCCTAACCTAATTCCTACCAGACAAAATCAATTTGCTTTAAGAAGGATAATTAACACATCTGTGATGGGCCGCGTATACAGTCGTTTCAGCCGAGCATCGCACACTGCCACGCCGCGTATACAGTCGTTTCAGCCGAGCATCGCGCAATGCTGGGCCACGCCTGCAGTCGTTTAGCACCTATAATGGTCTATGGTAGAAAACTTGTGTTTACTTCGAATTTACGGATATTAAGAGTTACTTCCCATGCTTAGTACTTCCGTTTACCTAAGTCTGATTAGAATTCGAAGTGGTTTTGCGCAATTTTCGAGATAAAAAAAAATGCAACGAAAGCAACCTTTGAGGAGAGAGGAGATTTTCCGTATGCTAGAACTTGACGATCCTTCGGACGAGGATTGTTTTTCGCCAGAATAAAGTCACAATAGCAGCGATAGTGACCAAGAAAGTGGTGTAAGAACTGTGTTGGTTACCTGGACATCATTAGGTCAGTTTCACTTACTCTTGTGTTTTGTTATGATTGACAGTTTGTGTTTCGGGATGCTCTGAGTATTTGCATTTTTGAGTCACTTGAGAAAAAGTGACTCTATGTAATCGGTCAGTGTTAGTCTGTCCGGCCGGCCGGCCGTCTGGCCGGCCGGCCGGCCGTCCGTAGACACCACCTTAACGTTGGACTTTTCTCGGAAACTATCAAAGCGATCGGGCTCATATTTTGTTTAGTCGTGACCTCCAATGACCTCTACACTTTAACGATGGTTTCGTTGACCTTTGACCTTTTTCAAGGTCACAGGTCAGCGTCAAAGGAAAAATTAGACATTTTATATCTTTGACAAAGTTCATCGGATGTGATTGAAACTTTGTAGGATTATTCTTTACATCAAAGTATTTACATCTGTAGCCTTTTACGAACGTTATCAGAAAAACAAGGGAGATAACTAGCCTTTTCTGTTCGGCAACACACAACTTAACGTTGGGCTTTTCTCGGAAACTATAAAAGTGACCGGGCTCAAATTTTATGTGAACGTGACTCCCAGTGACCTCTACACTTTGACGTCTGCTTTGGTGACCTTTGACCTTTTTCAAGGTCACAGGTATGCTTCAGGTATGCATTGTGTTGTGAATAGCAATTTCTTCCTGTCCATCTGATGCCTCATATAATATTCAGAACTGCGAAAGTGACTCGATCGAGCGTTTGCTCTTCTTGTTTGTCTGTGCTCTGTGTTGTTGTGTTATGCACAATAAAGTTATAAATATCATGGTTATACTCACCATCTTTTGTTAATTAAGTATGGCAAATTTAGTGATGATTGAGCTTCATTTAGGTCTGCTACTGCTAGACAGGTTTGTTTACAACTACTGGCTTCAGTAAAGATTGATGGCGGCAGGTTTAGGCTGGCAGGAAGATAAGGGAGAGGCAAAGCCAGTCACAATAGTGTTAAACTGAAGGATAATGAAAGTGTTTTGATTTGACTTTATTTGATTTGGATTTACTATTAAATGTTAAAGGGATACTATTGATCTCACCGCTTGGGGGGTGGATGAGTTTCTGGCGGATTTAAAGAAGTAAAAATATGGTGGAGACAGAATGGTGAACACACTTGATCAAATTTGAGTTTTAAACCTTACCTTGGGTGCATTGACTATTGTTTGATATTTTTCTTTCACAGTTGATTGTTCTGGATCCCAAGTCTGGCAACGTAAGTGAAGTGTCGCGGGTTTACAAAGAGGAGGCTATGGAGCCTGAGGATATGCTGGTATTGAATTCAAAACTTCAGGGGGCAGCTGCAGCAAGCAACACTGGCATGAAAATAGTCTCCACACAACCAGGTCAGTTGAACACGAATGCATGTAAACACACAGATAGGCGCATGCAAACTTCTGTGAAAATGAAATGCCTCTGTTTTGGTGTGGATGTGTGTGCATGTGTCTATTTTATTTTTATCTCTGAATGTTGCTCAGATTGAATTTCACATAACATGCTCTACTATGTCAGTGATCGCACTTACCCTTTTCCAAACTTTCATGCAATCCTTTACAAGTAAGAATCCTGGCTCTCACAGAAAGGGATACAGATACACAAACCAGTCAAATAAAGTCTAAACACATTGATTACTTTACATTAGTTGAGAAAAGACTGTCAAACGAAATACCAGTTGGCTTACAAGACCAGATGCTGCATTCTTTTTTGAATAGTTTCTGATCTTTACCGGTAAAATAATAGACTCTTCAGGCTAACACAGTCACTGCTAACTTGAGCGGTATTTCTTTCAGAACTTGACCCAGACTTTGACCCAGAGGTGCTGGCGGCACTTGAGGATGACTTTAACTTTGAAGACCCAGATAATGAACTGGAAGATGACTTCATGGACTTGGCCAATCCAAATGATGACGCTGAGCCTGTTGAGGATGAGGAAGGCCTGGCACAGAATTTCCACAATCTGTAAGACTATGAAAGAGAGAGTGAGAGAGAGAGAGAGAGGATAAATTTGTATTTTCAAGGGTAAAGGAATAAGCATTTTTTTCTTACTTTTTGGCATCTAGCCCTAGGTCAAAGTAGGGAAACACATTTTAAAGGCATTAATAGAATTAGCAAATAATCAACATACTTAATGCAAGAGGGAGAGAGAGGCTGTGTGCGTGTGAAATAGATAGATACTCTGTGTGTGGTATGTGTGAGCGTGCAAGAGAGAGGAAGAGAGGAAGAATGTGTGTGAAAATTACATTGCTTACAAAAGGGCAGCTTGTAATTTATTTCTATGTGCGTTAACTGCATAGCATTAGCAAGATCAACTTTGGCTTTGGGTATGTATGGCAGTTGGCACATGCTTTTTTTTCCTAACTGACATAAGAATCTGGATCTTCGCTTCATCATGTGTGCCTGAGAGCTCATACAATCACATTTATAGGCAAAAACTGCATGGAAACATGACTTATTAATGCTGTTATGTTGTTTTTAGGATGAAAGTTGAGCAACAGAAAACAGACAAGAAAAAAGAAGAGGATGAAGAAGCTGATGAAAACTCTGATGCCGATTCAAATGCAATGGACTGCAGCGATGATGATGGTGACTGGACTGATGATGAGGATGACAAAGATGATCAGAGAACGACCTGCAGTGAGTTTTCCAGTGCTACCGTCCCCAGGAACAAGAAACTGCAGCTGCTGGATCGACATACAGAAGTAGTAAGTTGTTGTTGTGTTGCTTGGTTGTTTGATTTTGTTGAGGTGTGTGTTTGTGCTTGTGTAGGCATGTACTTGTGTGCATATGTGTACATTCATGCAAATGTGTGTAATTATTCATTTTTGCATGTTTTTATACAATAACTGATGTTCATTGAATTTATTTTTACTGGCAGGTGTGTAAAATACATTTTGACTGCACTAAATAAGCACACACATTCTTCGTTGTCCTTTGTTTGTGTATTGTTTATAATTATTGTGTTGTATGTATTATTTTCTATTATATTTATGTACAGATATATTTATTTAATCATTCATTTATTTATTTTGTCTTTGATTGGATGTTATTATTGCTTGTAGGTGATGCAGAGAGAATACACAGAGGATCAGATCGGTGCACTAGACTTCGAGGAGCTAAACGGGAGGGTGACATTTGAGAGTGACCTCTTTAAGCAGACTGTGAAGGAACTGCAGGATGCAGAGTTTGTCACGTGAGTGATCAGATTTTACTTTACTTTTCTTTATTTAGTGTTTAACGTCGTTTTCAACCACGAAGGTTATATCGCGACGAGGGAAAGGGGGAGATGGGATAGGGGAAAGGGGGGAGATGGGATAGAGCCACTTGTTAAGTGTTTCTTGTTCACAAAAGCACTAATCAAAAAATTGCTCCAGGGGCTTGCAACGTAGTACAATATATGACCTTACTGGGAGAATGCAAGTTTCCAGTACAAAGGACTAAACATTTCTTACATACTGCTTGACTAAAATCTTTACAAACATTGACTATATTCTATACAAGAACCACTTAACAAGGGTTAAAGGAGAAACAGAATCCGTTAGTCGCCTCATACGACATGCGGGGTGCAGAGAAATAAGGATGTGGAAAAGAAGACTTTTGGTAAGTGAAATAAAGGTGATGGATCCAGTCAGGTAGAAATAAGACAACAAGAAAAGAATTGGAAAACTGCAGGGAATAGTAGGGAGAGTTTTCTTGGAAGGAAATATAGGTGAAAGGACTGGTAAGGCAGAAATAAGACAAAAGAAGAGAAGAAACAGAACCGTTAGTCGCCTCTTACGACATGCTGGGTAGCATCGGGTAAATTCTTTCTAGTCCCAACCAATATGGGACTCCCCCTAACCCGCAGGGGGTTCAGATTTTACTAAAGCTTTGTTTATTAGGTTATGAATATGAGAGACAAGGTGAAACAAACTCACACTGGTTTTCTACTGCAAGAATACAGACTGCTCCATCTATTTAAGAAAAAAACCCTGATTTTCTTAAAAATAAAAACCTTGATACAACAGGGAAACAAGAAAAAGCAACAAAAAAACAAAAAACAACAGAATATGAGTTGACCTAGGCTTTTACAGACTACTCTGCACATAATAGTTCTATTTATTTTATTTTTTATTTTTTTAAGAATTAGAATAATCACTGCTGCAGGTTCCTTAACGCACAATTTGTGTGACAACTGTGTTACTCAGTATGTGACAATGTCAACCTGTTTGCTTTTTTTCACAGGACATTAAAAGAGGTCGTAGACTCACCTGACAGAGTTCGCCCAGACCTTCCAGAGTCGTGGAGGTACATAGCGGTGAGACAAGAAGGCGATGATGAAGAAGACGAGGAGAGGGAGAGAAGACACCAATTGGCGATGATGCCTAAAAAGCCACAGTGGGATTGTGTGTCCATACTCAGTGAGTTTTTTGCATTATTTTTGTTTCTTTTTTTTTGTTTCCAATACAGTGGAACCCCCAATTTAAGACTCCCTCCTTTTTAAGACCTTGATCTTTTGGATGTTCTGTTCATAGCCTCTATAAATTTGCCTCCATTTTAAGACTCCCTCCTTTTTAAGACCTTGATCTTTTGGATGTTCTGTTCATAGCCTCTATAAATTTGCCTCCATTTTAAGACTCCCTCCTTTTTAAGACCTTGATCTTTTGGATGTTCTGTTCATAGCCTCTATAAATTTGCCTCCATTTTAAGACTCCCTCCTTTTTAAGACCTTGATCTTTTGGATGTTCTGTTCATAGCCTCTATAAATTTGCCTCCATTTTAAGACTCCCTCCTTCTTAAGACCTTGATCCTTTGGATGTTCTGTTCATAGCCTCTATAAATTTGCCTCCATTTTAAGACTCCAGGGCTCCCTTTTAAGACCTTGATCTTTTGGATGTTCTGTTCATAGCCTCTATAAATTTGCCTCCATTTTAAGACTCCCTCCTTTTTAAGACCTTGATCTTTTGGATGTTCTGTTCATAGCCTCTATAAATTTGCCTCCATTTTAAGACTCCCTCCATTTTAAGACTCCCTCCATTTTACCATTTTAAGACTCCCTCCATTTTACCATTTTAAGACTCCCTCCATTTTACCATTTTAAGACTCCCTCCATTTTAAGACTCCCTCCATTTTAAGACTCCCTTCTTTTTAAGACCTGGTTTTCTGAGATTTTTGGAGATCTTAAAAAGGGGGGGTTCCACTTTATTGTTTTATTGTTGTCTAGTACAGTGGTACATGTCTTGAAAGGACAGACTTATGAGGAACCACAAATGTCTCTGTATTGCATGTATGATGTTTTGGGTAACTTCCTCAAGGTTATCGACTGAAAACCTGTCAAAAGTATATCTGATGTTGGGTTTATTTTTATTAGGATGGGGGTACACATTAAAGTGATAGCTTTCTGTGGTGTTCTGCACAGTTAATGATAAGGTTTGGTGTCACACAGCATGGTGTGCTCTTAGAATCTTTAATTGTTTTAAACATAAGTTTATTTTAACAAAGGTTACAATCATGACATGTATACAAAGTTCACAGAAACAGCAACAAGCTAGAAGCTTATAGTGGTGTTCCTGCATGACAGTACAACATAAGGCGGTAACGGCTGAATAATTTGTCTCAATAAACCAAATCTATTAATAATGTAATAAACGTTGCATAATGATTATAAAGAAAGACAGTAAAAGGAAGGAAGGAGGGAAAGAAGATGAATAAAAGAAGAGGGATGGGTAGGAGATGTGCAGAAGTTAAAGTTGTTGTCCGGCAATCTTTAATTGACCCTGAGACTGAATAATTTGAACTCTGCTGCCTGATGCATGCATGTGTGTCCGCAATCAAGGACATGTACTTCAAATTACATCTAAATATCTTTTTGTGTTCAAATTGTGTTTAAGTTTTCTCTCTATGTATGGATGAGTGTGCTCACTGGCATGCCAATGTCTTTTGATCTGTGTCTAAATGCATTAACTTGCATTCAAAGTTGGTAAAAGATACTTCCTTATATGTGTACAGGTACGCTGTCCACCACAAGAAATATTCCCAAAACAGTGAATTGGCCCTCAGTAAGTATCATTCCTCAGCAGTCTATGGTGTTTATCGTTTTTATGGCAGTAAACATTACCTCATCCATGTTAACCCTTAGGCTGGCTGTCGCGACATATGTCGCGCTACTTTACGTATACTGTCACCTGGTTGTCACGACATATGTCGCGCTACTGGCGCTCAGTCTGTTTGGTCGGTTCCGATTACCTCCCATGGATACGAAAACCTATATGACCGTTTTTCTTTATTTTTCTTTCTGTTAATTCACCAGTGGCTATGTAACATGTGTTACAGAATTCCACCAGTGTAAGGGTTAACAGATACATTCCATCAACAAGGATATTTACTTTTTGTCCTTCAACATACTGGGCTTAATTTTAATTGTTTTTAAATTTGTTGTGGAAACTCTGATAGTAGTGATGTATCAGCAATTACTGCACACCACATTATACAAATTATTAAACCATGAACTGGCTTATTTTTCTGTCTTAAAAGTTGTTTACACTTCTTTTTACATTTAGTCAAGTTTTGACTAAATGTTTTAACATAGAGGGGGAATCGAGACGAGGGTCGTGGTGTATGTGTGTGTGTGTGTGTGTCTGTCTGTCTGTCTGTCTGTCTGTCTGTCTGTCTGTGCGTGTGTGTGTGTAGAGCGATTCAGACTAAACTACTGGACCGATCTTTATGAAATTTTACATGAGAGTTCCTGGGAATGATATCCCCGGAAACTTTTTTCATTTTTTCGATAAATGTCTTTGATGACGTCATATCCGGCTTTTTGTAAAAGTTGAGGTGGCACTGTCACACCCTCATTTTTCAATCAAATTGATTGAAATTTTGGCCAAGCAATCTTTGACGAAGGCCGGACTTCGGTATTGCATTTCAGCTTGGTGGCTTAAAAATTAATTAATGACTTTGGTCATTAAAAATCTGAAAATTGTAAAAAAAAAATAAAAAAAATTATAAAACGATCCAAATTTACGTTCATCTTATTCTTCATCATTTTCTGATTCCAAAAACATATAAATATGTTATATTTGGATTAAAAACAAGCTCTGAAAATTAAAAATATAAAAATTATGATCAAAATTAAATTTTCGAAATCAATTTAAAAACACTTTCATCTTATTCCTTGTCGGTTCCTGATTCCAAAAACATATAGATATGATATGTTTGGATTAAAAACACGCTCAGAAAGTTAAAACAAAGAGAGGTACAGAAAAGCGTGCTATCCTTCTCAGCGCAACTACTACCCCGCTCTTCTTGTCAATTTCACTGCCTTTGCCACGAGCGGTGGACTGACGATGCTACGAGTATACTGTCTTGCTGAAAAATTGCAGTGCGTTCAGTTTCATTCTGTGAGTTTGACAGCTTGACTAAATGTTGTATTTTTGCCTTACGTGACTTGTTTATTTATTTTTTCTAAGCTAGAATTTACATATTATAATGCAGAGCATCTGTTGCAATGTGATGCTACTATAACACACAGTCCAAAGTCAAATTTCTCATCAAGCAAATGCTTGACATTTCAGCCGGATGCAGACAAGAAGAAGAGGAAAAATAAGACATCAGTGTCAGATACAGACCCTTCAGAAATGGTGTCAGATTCAGGGCGAGGTCTAACGCTCAAAGAAATTGAGCAGCAGATAAGGACAGAAAAACTTGCTGACGCACCCACAACGTACAGACCGAGCGGGGAAACCACTGAGGAGAAGAAGGAAAGGAAAAACGCTATCAAACAACACAGAAGAGTAAGTGTCTATGGGTTTGGACTGTTTGTCTTTGTGGCTGGCAGACAGAATTGTCAGTGTATTGTCTTCAAGAAGGGAGTGTGAGAGGGAATGAAAAAACACTGTCAAACAACACAGAAGAGTAGTGTTTGGTTTGATTACCGGTATTTGTTTTTGTTCAGCTGACAGAAAAGTCTGTCACTGTATTCGAGTTGTTTTATAGTTTTTTGGTGAGTCTGTACTGGTGTGGATATTCTTTATTTAGGCAAGTGGGAAGGTAGCTAGTTTCTTTTCATACATTAGAAAGTTGTCTGAGTTGATTGTTGAAAACTCTGTATGTGCGCTGTTTTATCACATCTGAATTTGTTATTTTTTATTCGTTTTCATATTCCATTTTTCTCTTGTTCATTTTAGCAATAAAAAGTTGAGCTAGAACTAGAAGTGTGAAAAAATGTAATCAAAATTAAGTTTTGTTTGCCTTTTTTTAAAATTATTCATGACATGGAGTTACTCACAGCTAGCTCTTTACCGTTTGCAGGAGAGGCGAGCTGAGAAGAAGGCCAACAAGGTTGCCTTCCAGTCAGAAATGCATCGTCAAACCAAGATCGTCCAAGTCAGAGAAGCTCAGGAGAAAGTCATTTCCTTGCAGATTCCCAACTGATATATTTTTTCTGTTTGTAGCTTGTACGTGAATATTGACAAGAAGAGGAAATTGTGAAATATTGGGCGACTTTTTCATGGCACTGTGATACCACTATGTGGCCATGAAGCTTTTGGGTTGTTTCTGTTGGGTAGGGAAAAGAAGTGTGTGTTTGTGTGTGTGTGTGTGACAGTAATGAGCATTCTGTTCCTAAAACAAAAATCAACTGCAAAAGGAAATGCACTTTAAAACTGGAATGTGACCATGAAATTTGAACAATGTTACATGCTGAGTGTAATTTTGTTAAGGAACTGTGTGTGTGTGTGTGTGTGTGTGTGTGTGTGTGTGTGTGTGTGTGTGTGTGTGCCTGCATGTGTGTGTGTGTGTGTGTGTGTGGGGGGGTGCCTGCATGTGTGTGTGTTGAGTACAGCACACCCTTAACATAATCCCTATCTCCCCCCAGACAAACAATATCAGAAACGAAAATAAAAGAAACATAGTACACATATTCTTTCTTGTTTTCTGTCAGTTCCTGATTGATAATGAAAGTATATTTGAGAGGAGGGATATACTCTCGTTAATCCTTTTATTTTTCTGTCTGTTTGATGTTTCGTCTGTTGTTTTTACGTCAGGTTAATGATTGATTGATCAGAGACTGAAAAGAACATAAGGAGAATTACTTTTTTTTTAAATTTTTTTTTTTTTTACAACTTATCACGAGAAAAAGTGATGCATCAGATTTGTGACCGGCACGGTTGGCCTAGTGGTAAGGCGTCTGCCCCGTGATCGGGAGGTCGTGGGTTCGAAGGGGTCATACCTAAGACTTTAAAATTGGCAATCTAGTGGCTGCTCCGCCTGGCGTCTGGCATTATGGGGTTAGTGCTAGGACTGGTTGGTCCGGTGTCAGAATAATGTGACTGGGTGAGACATGAAGCCTGTGCTGCGACTTCGTCTTGTGTGTGGCGCACGTTATATGTCAAAGCAGCACCGCCCTGATATGGCCCTTCGTGGTCGGCTGGGCGTTAAGCAAACAAACAAACAAATCAGATTTGTGCACATTGATACAGTTCATTCGGTGTCATCTTAAAGTCAGATTGCTTCTTGTTCTGCTAAATTAAACGCTTCAAGCCAGATTGTGGAAAAGATAGCCTGTGGACTTTTAGTCTAAAGGGTGCAAGAACATTTTTAAGTTTGTCAATGTTTGCAATTGATTTGCTGAACAAATATAATGAATGAAAGTGCACACAATGGTGATGTAAGACTTGGACGTTTAATTCAACATGCAAAATGCGCTAGTAAAGTATTGTGGCTTTTAATTTACATATTTTCAATGCATCAGAAGAACAGAAAAAAACTGCACAACCTGCTCCCAACCACAAACATGCACATGCACACACACATGCGCTCTTTCTCTCTCTCTCCATGGTTATTTATATTAGCATTTTTGTGGGTCACCCTGTACTTGTATTGCAAACCTGATACATAAAGCCTCAAAAGTAAAATATTCACATTTTTCTGTTCAGCATTTTTTAAAGTGTATTGGACTGACAGTAATTATTAGAAGTAACCACTATTAGATAAATCATTGAGGAAGAGGAATGTCTCATATTTGACATCTTTCAAGCATACCCATTAGGCAAACTTTTTGTTGCTTCGATTCAGTATGTTTGCAATTCTCTGTTCAGACTTTGGCAAGCGTTTAGAGACAGAACTGAGAATGAGATGAGCATGCATTGTTCAGCGCTACATTTCTCTGTAGAATGTTTAAACTTTTAAAGGACATGATATATTACAAGTATCAAAGTGTTATAGCAGGTCACAGAACGGCCAACTGCTACGCTTTTAGCGTAGCATGCTACGTTTTAAGTGCAATTGCTACACTGCTACGCCAAACTAAAGATTGCTACGCTTAAACAAATAATCACAGGCATGCAACAGTTTCCTCTTTACTGTGAGTCCTGGTACTCATTTCTGCTTCCCACTGCATGTAGCGGTCACCCAAAGATAGTTAAAAAAAAACATTGTCTAGACTAAACAGTGGCACTGCAGATACTCTCTAATGAACATTTTATGTTCCTGCATTCTAATGAAACTATGAAAAATGTCTATTCTTGTGCAAGATGGCACAGTTGCGGATGTGGGAATACATTTTAGAAAACGCTACACTTGAACACCATTGCTACGCTGAAAATACAACAAAAAAACAAAAAAATGCTACACTTGAAGCTTGGCAGGTCTGAGGTCATGCAGAGTAGAGTGGAACCCCCTTTTCAAGACCTCCAAAAATCAGATCTGTCTTTCCCCACAAAGTTTGTAAAATCACCACGACACCAGGCATGCTTTATGTCTAGTTGCTGTTCCCTGCACATTAATTTTGTCTGTAACTTAAAAATCTCTGTCTGTAACTGAACTGCCTACAGAAAGTTCTCATTCGATTTCTCTGATGGTGAGTGGCGGAATATTATACCTCCTCAAGGGGGGAGGCTGTTCTCCAGAAAGGATCACGACTTGATCTGGCCCTGTAGAAGGACTAAACATCACCCTCGGTTCCAGAGGCCTACCTCTCACACTCCCATTTTCACTGTGCTGATAAACTGGCATTGTCCTTTGCTGGCTGAGCTGGTCAAAGTCTATGTTGGTCTCGGCTTCCGCTGCAGCGGGATCACGCCCAAAAGCACTCCCTGGAACGAAATAGATGGGTGGGTTGTTGTCGCCTGTAGGGTAGTGTCTCCTGTAGGTGGGGTGTTTGCCGTACTGCATGTGTCGACCGGAGTCTATGATCACTTTGGAAGCCAGGCCTAGCTGGGAGAGCTCTGCGATACGATCCTGCTCACGCGTTCTTTCCCACCAGCTTTGACCTTTTGGCTTTGTGACTCCCGAGGAGCTTTTTCTGTGAAATAACAAAATAGTGAGGGTAGTGTATTAAAAAACCAAAAAGAGTAGACACAATAATGACAATAGGCAAGCAAACAAAACATAACAACACACACACATACGCAAATAATTACGGGTACAACTGCTCAGTGGAGCTTCTTCTTCGTGCGTGGGCTGAAACTCCCACGTACACTCGTGTTTTTGAAGCATGCTGGGTATTTTTGTGTTTCTATAACCCACCGAACTCTGACATGGATTACAGGATCTTTTTCGTGCGCACTTGGTCTTGTGCTTGCGTGTACACACGGGGGTGTTCGGACACCGAGGAGAGTCTGCACACGTTGACTCTGAGAAATAAATCTCTCGCCGAACGTAGGGACGAACTCACGCTGACAGCGGCCAACTGGATACAAATCCAGCGCGCTACCGACTGAGCTACATCCCCGCCCCTCAGTGGAGCTGATAGTGCAGATCTATGACTGAATGCTATAAAAAGGGGAAACAAGAAGAGCAAACGCTCGATCGAGTCACTTTCGCAGTTCTGAATATTATATGAGGCATCAGATGGACAGGAAGAAATTGCTATTCACAACACAATGAGTCACGTTCACATAAAATTTGAGCCCGGTCACTTTTATAGTTTCCGAGAAAAGCCCAACGTTAAGTTGTGTGTTGCCGAACAGAAAAGGCTAGTTATCTCCCTTGTTTTTCTGACTCGATCGAGCGTTTGCTCTTCTTATTTTTCCTTTGACGCTGACCTGTGACCTTGAAAAAGGTCAAAGGTCAACGAAACCATCGTTAAAGTGTAGAGGTCATTGGAGGTCACGACTAAACAAAATATGAGCCCGATCGCTTTGATAGTTTCCGAGAAAAGTCCAACGTTAAGTTGTGTGTTGCCGAACAGAAAAGGCTAGTTATCTCCCTTGTTTTTCTGATAACGTTCGTAAAAGGCTACAGATGTAAATACTTTGATGTAAAGAATAATCCTACAAAGTTTCAATCACATCCGATGAACTTTGTCAAAGATATAAAATGTCTAATTTTTCCTTTGACGCTGACCTGTGACCTTGAAAAAGGTCAAAGGTCAACGAAACCATCGTTAAAGTGTAGAGGTCATTGGAGGTCACGACTAAACAAAATATGAGCCCGATCGCTTTGATAGTTTCCGATAAAAGTCCAACGTTAAGGTGGTGTCTACGGACGGCCGGCCGGCCGGACAGACTAACACTGACCAATTACATAGAGTCACTTTTTCTCAAGTGACTCAATAAAGGTCAGTGCTAGACAATTAAATCACAGTTTAGTTGAAATGTATTTGTTTCGAGTTCAGTTTAAAAAACATTTTTAGTTTGTGTACCTCTCAGCATTTTCTAGATTATGACAGGAAGCCATGATTATATTCGGGTATTGCAAGCGGAAAGACAAATATCTGAAGGGAGAAAACTCATCGATGACCCGAGCGCATCAAGGGGAATAATCTGAATAAAAATCTCATCCATTCTTTCTTTTGTTCTGACCTTTTGTTAAAAAAATGAAAACAGACGAATCCTCCAATGACGAGAATGACAATCACTGCCACTGACGCGCCCACTGTGGCCGCCACTGGAAAACTGGAATCTGAGACATATATGAAGCACACAATGACAAGAGTAAAATCAGTTAGAACGTGATATGGAGAAAGAAAAGAAAATAACTGAGTGGAGTTAAGTTGAGGCGACAAACATAGCCAAAGAACTTCACCAGCCAGCTAATTTTAACATCAAATCGAAAACAAACAAGCATTTGTGTGTGTCAGTGTGTGTGCGGCAATTGTGTTGGTGTGTCAGTGTACGTGTGGGAGAGTGATTTTGTGTGTGAGTAATTTGTGTGTGTATGTGTGTGATATGTCTGCGTACCGCAGCGGTATACATGTGCGTGTGCGCAGGATAATAGCTCACCGCCATTTCCATCAGCATTTGAAGGCTGGGTACTAGGTTTCTCCAGCGGCCCTGCGAACAAAATCATTATGACATCAGACAAGAAAATGACAGAAGAAGCCCATTTACAATTTGTTGCCATTCCACAAATACACACACTCACGCTTGTATGCACGCACACCCATAGACAAACTATATCTCTCTTCCTCACACACACCCCCCCCCCCCCGGCCCCTCTCTCTCTCTCTCTCTCTCTCTCTGACACACACACACTGACACACACATACACACACACACACACATATATATATATATATATACACACACACACATATATACACACACACACACTGACAGTCACACTTACACGCACACTCTCTCACTTTCCTCCTCCCCACTCATACACACTCTCTCTCTCTCTCTCTCTCTCTCTCTCTCTCTCTCTCTCTCGTTGTCCCCCCCCTACACACACACACACAGGTATACAGACTTGCACACACACGAACTAAGCCCTAAGCACGCACTCTGCGTACAACTGACTCACGTATGATCGCTCCGGCTTCGTAGCATGTCAAAGTCAGTTCATTTTCTCGAAGACCTGACACAAAATCAGAAAGAAAAATACTGCACACTTACAATACAACTTCCAGTGTAAGACCCTCTACTGTTCAGCATCCACATTTTTAAGACCTATAGTTTCTTCACATTTTCTTTTTCACAAAAATATTAAATTGACCTCCATTGTCGGACCTCTTTTTATCATTCTGTTCTTTGTGAGGGAGGGAAGGAGGGTTGGGATCGAGTCTTACAACTGAGAGACCACTGCAGTGTAGGTTCAAGGACTTGAAGGGAGATCACCGCGAGACGAAATTTGGGCTTCCTTGTTGACAATTCAAACTGTGCTTTTACTTCAGCCTGAAACGGAGACTTACATTATCCGTTTGCCCAAACACTCTTTTCATGCTAAAAACAATTCAATTGAAAGCTTTTTTGTGAACAAAACCCCTCTCGTTATCATATAAACGGTAAAGGCCTTTCTTTACTCAACAAATGAGTAAACAGCTCTAATCTGCAAGTACATGTTCGTGGTGTCCAGAATAACATGACATGCTATGGAAAACCCATTAACGTTTGAGATATGATTAAAAAAAAATCAAAGTAGAACTGGAAAGAATGACAATGTATTCACTTACTACTGGTAAATCCAAGCCAAACAATGTCTGGCAGATGTTTTGTGTTCAAGGACATGATGACGTCAATGGGTGTCGTTACTCTCGTGGTTTGTGACGAAGTATGAAAGTAGATAGACGTGTCAGTCAAACAACTCGTATTTAGCCAGGTCCTTCCACTGTCTGTAACAGTTACGTAAGAACAACCTTGGCTGACATCAGTTTGGGGTATTCTGACGTCAAGGGCTCTGATGAAAACTTGTGACGCAGAGGCAGATGTGACGCTGCATTGACATGTCGTCATGTTGGCGTCACTAGCGTCTGGCAAAGCTTGTCCGGAATCCCATAGTGTGTACAGAAGGTTCCCTGATTTCTTCGATGCTGTGCACAGTTGTACGACATCAGATTCTTCAGAAGAAAAAACAAGTCGCGTAAGGCAAAATAACAACATTTAGTCAAGCTGTCGAACTCACAGAATGAAACTGAACGCACTGCTTTTTATATTTAGTCAAGTTTTGACTAAATATTTTAACATCGAGGGGGAATCGAAACGAGGGTCGTGGTGTATGTGCGTGTGTCTGTCTGTCTGTCTGTCTGTGTGTGTGTGTAGAGCGATTCAGACTAAACTACTGGACCGATCTTTATGAAATTTGACATGAGAGTTCCTGGGTATGAAATCCCCGAACGTTTTTTTCATTTTTTGGATAAATGTCTTTGATGACGTCATATCCGGCTTTTCGTGAAAGTTGAGGCGGCACTGTCACGCCCTCATTTTTCAACCAAATTGGTTGAAATTTTCGTCAAGTAATCTTCGACTAAGCCCGGACTTCGGTATTGCATTTCAGCTTGGTGGCTTAAAAATTAATTAATGACTTTGGTCATTAAAAATCTGAAAATTGTAAAAAAAAATAAAAATTTATAAAACGATCCAAATTTACGTTTATCTTATTCTCCATCATTTGCTGATTCCAAAAACATATAAATATGTTATATTCGGATTAAAAACAAGCTCTGAAAATTAAATATATAAAAATTATTATCAAAATTAAATTGTCCAAATCAATTTAAAAACACTTTCATCTTATTCCTTGTCGGTTCCTGATTCCAAAAACATATAGATATGATATGTTTGGATTAAAAACACGCTCAGAAAGTTAAAACAAAGAGAGGTACAGAAACGCGTGCTATCCTTCTTAGCGCAACTACTACCCCGCTCTTCTTGTCAATTTCACTGCCTTTGCCATGAGCGGTGGACTGACGATGCTACGAGTATACGGTCTTGCTGAAAAAATTAATGGCATTGCGTTCAGTTTCATTCTGTAAGTTCGACAGCTACTTGACTAAATATTGTATTTTCGCCTTACGCGACTTGTTTAAACGTAGTTTCGTCAGTCTACCGCTCGTGGCAAAGGCAGTGAAATCGACAAGCCAGAATAGTGCGGTAATGGTCGCGCTGAGTAGGATAACACGCTTTTCTGTATCTCTATTCTTTTTAGGGTACTGAGTTTGTTTTTAATCCAAACATATCATATCTATATGTTTTTGGAATCAGGGACCGACACGAAATAGATGAAATTGTTTCTAAATCGATTTCGGACAATTAATTTTAATCATAATTTTCATATTTTTAATTTTCAGAGCTTGTGTGTAATCCAAATATAACATATGTATATGTTTTTGGAATCAGAAAATGACGAAGAATAAGATGAAATTGTTTTTGGATCGTTTAAAAAACAAACATTTTTAATGAAAAGTTTCCGATTTTTAATGACCAAATTCATTAATTATTTTGTAAGCCACCAAGCTGAAATGCAATACCAAAGTCCGGCCTTCGTCGAAGATTGCTTTGCCAAAATTTCAATCAATTTGATAGAAAAATGAGGGTGTGACAGTGCCGCCTCAGCTTTTACAAAAAGCCGGATATGACGTCATCAAAGACATTTATCGAAAAAATAAAAAAAACAGTCCGGGGATATCATACCCAGGAACTCTCATGTCAAATTTCATAAAGATCGATTCAGTAGTTTAGTCTGAATCGCTCTACACACACACACACACACACACAGACACACACACACACACAGACACACACACACAGACACACACACACACACACACACACACACACACACCACGACCCTCGTCTCGATTCCTCCTCTATGTTAAAACATTTAGTCAAAACTTGACTAAATGTAAAAAGGCAGAAAATTGCGAGAAAAATAAAAGTTGTATGTTTTGGAGTTCACGTAACAATGTCGACGTTATGTTTACGATTTTGACTGGCGAGAAATCGTTCTGTAGGAATAAAACACAAAGCACTCAAAGTTACACTGTGACATCACGCTGGCGTGACGCCGTCACCTTGGCCCCGCCGTCATATTACGATTCTCGGCCTCGTTGATCTTGTATAAACTCCACACTGAACAAAAAAACACCCTTCGATAGTACTGATGAGCGACCTTGGATACCTTACATTCATGGGGCCAAATTTGTGCAACCATTTTTTTGTATTTAACTTAGAAATTTGATTCATCCTAAAATGTTTCCCTTCTCATTCAAGGGACGTAACCACTCGGTACACGTTTTCGAAGAAATCGATTTTTGGGGTGAAATCTATTACATTTCACCATCAATTTTCTTCACATGCAAGAAACTGACATGCTTTTCGTCCTTAAATAATTTCACTTCATTACTTTTACCAGGAAACAACATTTCAGTCTCAAGCATAAATCGAGGGGGTAATATGACGGCAGGGCCAAGGTGACGGCGTCACACCGGCGCACATGCACAAATGACCTGTGTGCGCAGCAGTTATGTCTGCACATTTTAATATCAGATGAACATGAAGTATACTCTCTTTCTTTCTTTCTTTTTCGTTTTCTTTCTCTATTTTTGTTTGTTTGTTAGTTTATTTGTTTCTTTTTTTCTTTCTTTCCTTCTCTATTTCGTACTTCCTTGCGTTCGTTCTTTTTTTCTTTCTTTCTTCCTTTCTTTCTTTCTTTCTTTCGCAGAACTCTTTTTTTCTTTCAGCTTTTAAATATGTCTTTTAGTCTAGGTTCCATATCTATTTACCTTTCTTTTTTTCTTCCTTTTGCCACTCCAACTCCATCCCACCTTCTTTCATATAAAAAAGAGAAAAAACATAACCCCGTGTAAGCTATACGTTTATGCAAAAATCATACTCACCATTAACACAAGCATAGTCTACAGTAGAGTAGCTGGACAAGTTTTGAAACACAATGATGTTTTCTTGAATAGTCACATTGGAACACCGCCCCTTAGCCTGTTGAGGGGAGGGAGGTAACTCCAAATCACAGGTCACGTAATCGCTAGAACGCGAAAGTGAGGCTGAACAGTTTTGGTGAGCTTCCATTAATACTTCTGATTCCAAAGGGTAGTCTTCCAAACATCTCAGCGAAGTCTCGATAGGCGGTCTGCAGCAAACGTCTGCAACTGCCGAGCAGTTTTCCACGCTCGAAGGACATTGGTCGAAGTTGGAAAGGTTGAGATGATGGCCGTGACTGACACGCAAAATGGCCAATCGCTGATCAGCGTTGCATGTGAGCTGGGCGTGGCCACAGTCGCTGAGGCTATGACAGGCGTGAGCTGTTTTCTCTTGAAAAGGGGCGGTTCCTGCACAAATGAGTGCACACAAAAATATATTGGTAAACGAATTTACATAAAATGGTAAACATAGAATATATACAAACTTATGTAAGATCCGTTTACTTATGTCCGTTCTCTTTCTCAAACAAAACTGTCTCCAATACTTAGACTCTTCCATCTCAATTCCCTTCTGATGAAAAGTAACAGCACTTACACACAGAAAAAGCACAAATAGTAACAATGGCAGCTGCAGTAGCGCCAATCTCCATCTGTCTTGTCGCAAGCTTGATGAATTGTTTAACTTTTACAATTTAGTCTGAGATGTGATGATCCGCCATCAAAGAAAGGAAACTTTTCGCAAGAACTTAGGTACTGATTCCTATGCTGTTACATGCATTAGTTAAGTCACTGTAAGAGTTCACACATTCGTAAGGGCTCGGAGGACTTTAACGCCCCCCCCCCCCCCCCCCGGCGTTATTATACTCTTTTGAATTGTTGTTGTTCTTGTGTGTACAAGGGTTGTCGTTATCAACTAATTTCTACTGAGATAAAGAGAAGGGCTTCCAAATATACAGTCAACCGAAAATGAATACAACGGCTAAAATAATGGTAGCAATGGGCTAAATATTCGAAACAAATGCATCAGCAAAAGCAACAACGAGATATCTGCAGGCAAAATTGATTTACAATATCAACAACAGCCTCAATGAAGCTATAACTATACATAACCCAATAACATTTTCAATACTTTTGTTTCCGTTTTGCTTGATCAAATTAAAAAAAAAGTAATTAACAAAATAAGCTTAACTAAATCAGCCTCCCCCGTTCCCACATACAGGCTGACTGAAACTGAATCACCCGACCCAAACAATAGCTTACAAAAAGGTTACACTCTAACATTCCCACGCCCTGATATTATAATAGTTCACGCAACACTTACCTTGAAAAAGGAGTGCGAAAATAGCACATCCATAGAACACGACGAGCACCCTTATTTGTGTCATCGTGCGTGTCATGCTTTAATAGATGATTTCGTCCATTATACGTTACACCAAAGAACCCAAGCTAGGTTTTAGTTTTGTTCACGGTTGCAAAAGGTCTTCACTCCGTTTTTATTTATTTTTGTTGCGAATTTGTCTGTTAACTTTGCCGCAACAGCCACCTGATCACTACAATTGCTGGTTCTTCATGAAAAACGGCTTGTTTTTCACTTCACGGTAGACCGTCAAAGGTGTTTCATCTGCACAGAAGAAAACTCGTTGCCATAATTTAAGTTATGTTTCCCATTTGCACACTATACGCGGCTTCGTACGGTATCACAGACTAGCTGGGTCCTTTTTGTAGGGGTGTTTTTTATTTTATTATTAAAACATATTTAAATTCCACACAATTTAGTAGTGTTTTTTTTCTTTAGTCTAATGGTTTTGCAGAGGCACCTTGAATCTTCAACATTTTAGGTTTTCACTGAAATGGCCACGAATACACAACCTTTTATCAGAGTTCTGTTATAATTTCGTGTTTTTCCCCCTCCTTTTCTTTCTTTGTATATTATCCATAGCTGCGGGCAGTGGCCTAGTACTTTGCTGATAAGGTGATTTTTTCACGGCAACCTGACAACTGAACATAATTAAACACATGTTTGTGATCTGTGCTTCACTATCAGCAGAAGACGGGTATATACAATACTGTCCCTACTACCGTACTTCCGTACGCTAGTTCTTCTCACTCAGTTTCGCACATTATCCTCAACCGGCACCAATATGCACTTAAGGGTTGTTTATTCCTGGCACTTTACACTAATAATTTGAGGTTAACAAAGTCATTCCTGCGGCTATGACCGGCAGATACCTGGAAACGTACATAGCCTGGTTTTGTTGCTCAGCTGTAACGGCACTGAGTGTGCTAAGGTCAGTTCGGACAGAAGTTCTCTTAGCTATCGAGACACTTTTAACTTGTTCGTATTTAAAACAAGGCTAGGCAAGAGAGAAGTTCCATCGAGTTTTCAAAACAAGTTCGACGAATCTTTTGAGCGTTTGTCAGCACTGTGTATATTCGTTTACAAGACTACCAAGACACAGAAGTTTTGTGGGACTAACGACGGATCTTTTACAACAATGGGTAGGTTCACTGCAGGACTAGACAAAACAGTTATTTCAACAAGTTTTGCCGAAACAACGACAAATCTTTCGAGCGTTCACCAGCACTATGCACATTTGTTTGCATATCTGGAACCACTGAGCACAAGTTCCCTTGCACGAACGAAGAGTTCGCAAGCGTTCACAAGCACTTGATAAAGTTCGTTGCCAGAATAGTCACTGAAGCACAGAAGAAGTTCCATTGAATTAACCGTTCGATTCTTTGGCTTGTTCTCGTTTAACTTCACAACACTTAATTGATTCGTTATCCAAGGCACATAACTTCTGACAAACTAATTGGGAATCTTTAACCAATGGTATTTTATATTATGCATCTACTGGCGCAGCTCTGCCGGGTTGGTAAGTTATACATGGCTTGCCTAGACAGACGTTTCATCGAAATAACGACGAATCTGTCATATGTTTGTTCGTGTGTTACACAGCACCGTCGACCACGAAACGTTTTGCTACAAGTCTAACCACAGAAGTTCTGTCAAACTAACGACGAACTTTTCAAGTGTTACGGTATCATTGGTTTGGCTTCACGCAGCAATACCTAGGTGCATTTGGTTGGTCATGAGACTAAACAAGTCACACGATTTCTGTCAAACTCAACGGCGAAGCAAATATTACACGTGTTTCGGTATCCTAACGTGTATTTGCCTCACAGAAAGAACACTGGGTATAGGTTCGTTACATTTCTCAATAAGACATACATTCTGTCAAACTAACGACGAACCTTCAAGTGTTACGTTATCCTACCGTGTTTTAGTCTCACACAACAACTGGTTTAGGTTCAAATCTTACAAGGCCAAACAAGGCACAGAAGTTTTGTTAATCTAACGACGACCCTATCTATCAGGTTATACGGTATGCTGCCGTGTTTTGGTCTCACAAAGCTAAACTAGACACACCAGTTGTGTCAAACTGACGACATATCTTGTAGAGCTCTCTCGGTCATGTTAACGTCTCACACGAAAGTTACACCCGGTACTCTCGGGACTCATTACAAGACACATACTCCTGTAAAGTTTGCCCTCAACCCCGAAACTGACATGCATTCATCAGATCGGCTGTCAAAAGCACACACTCCTATAATTTAGTCTCGAAGAAACTAAATTGCTGTGTGTGTTCTCTGTCCTTACCCGCGATTACAAGAAGGGAGTAACGGCGTGGTTCATGGCGGAGGAGAGGGGTGGGGACTCCGGGGGAATGGTGGTTCGGCTTGCGTCAGGGAAAGTATAATACATGAACTTCGCTGATAAAACCCCTTTGAATGGCGCTGATTTCAGTGACAAAACGCGTATGCACACTATATCTGGCTCGCATTGAAAAGCCCCGTTTCCTGAAAGGTTGCGAAACCGGTTTAAAGAGACGGTAACCGGACCGTATAGTATACGTTAAGAAGAAGGGGATGAGGAATGGGAGGGACGGGGGTCGAGGGAGGGGGAGAAACAAATCAGAGAGCGTAAGCGTAAGTTAGTATCGATATATATGTATGCATAGACCTATATTGTAGACCTATATTAGATATCCCTCTAAATATCCTGATGTATGTATGCATGTATGAATGCAAGTATGTCACTGTGTGTGTGTGTGTGTGTGTGTGTGTGTGTGTGTGTGTGTGTGTGTGAATGTGTGTGTGTGTGTGTGTGAGTGTGTGTGTGCGTGTGTGTGTGTGTGTGTGTGTGTGTGTGTGAATGTGTCACAGAGAGAGAGAGAGACAGACAGACAGACAGACGAGAGTTCCGTGACTCGTGCTTTAAAAGGGTGTGTCTAATAGAAGCTATAACATTAAGGCTGGTCGCCAAATCCACTGTTCAGACATCTGATTTTCTATTCTCGCTTGACTTCGTTTAAAAAGACCGGTGTCTGAATGATCGGCACGGTCATGGGTAGTGCGACGATTCTACAGTGGGTATGAATTTAAATGGGCGTGGTTATGTGTGTGTGTGTGTGTGTGTGTGTGTGTGTGTGTGTGTGTGGGAGGGGGTCCTAGCGCGGAAGGCAATAGCCCCAAGATTGAGTCGATTGGATACGGTTGAACAGTTGTTTTTTGGCTTCCACAAAAATTGTTAACAGGTTTATTTGACTATCTGTTTGCTTATGCTTGGTTGTATGTTTCTCGTCTGTTTGCCTGGCTACGTGTCAGGCTAGCTGGCTGTCTGTCTGTCTATCTGTCTGTTTTGCCTGTGTGTGTGTGTGTGTGTGTGCGTGTGTGTGTGTGTGTGTGTGTGTGTGTGTGTGTGTGTGTGTGTGTGTGTGTGTGAGGGGGTCCTAGTGCGCAAGGCAATTGGCCCAAGACTGAGTCGATGGGATACGGTTGAAGTTCTGTACAAAACAGTTGTTTTTTGTTTCTCCCACAAAAAGAGTAACAGGTTTATTTGACTATCTGTTTGGTTTTGCTTGGTTGTATGTTTCTCGTCTGTTTGCCTGGCTACGTGTCTGGCTGCCTGTCTGCTTTGCCTGTGTGTGTGTGTGTGTGTGTTGTGTTGTGTTGTGTTGTGTTGTGTTGTGTTGTGTTGTGTTGTGTTGTGTTGTGTTGTGTTGTGTTGTGTTGTGTTGGGTGTGGGTGTGGGTTTTACTATCTGTTTTGTCCACCCGTCTGTGTGTTTCTCCGTTTGTTATATTTGTGTCTGTCTTGTTAGTTCCCCAAAATGTCCTGAGATGAAGGCTGTTATATTAATTTTTGTTTCCAACAACATAAGTAGGAGAAAGGCTCCTAATATGGACCGGCTCCTAATATGGACCACCTCCTGTTCTGACAAACTAACGGCGCTAGAGCGCTCAAAACAATTTCATTCACTTTATTCACCCTCTCTGGATAAGTTGCACATGTCAAAACAGTTGCAGAAACACAAACCTCAAAACCGTCAGGCTTTTTCGCTTTTTTTCACTTTTGGCAGCGTTCACTCTAAATTTGCCGCCTAAAACGGACTCGTTTCTGTCCACAGCCAAAGCTTTTTATAACACAAAAATGGCTATATATGACAGCTAAGACAATATTTGTTACATTTTAACAGTGTGTACCCCGAGTTTCTACTGCAAACAAAAAATAATAGCAAAACCTCAAAGTATGTGTGAGTCCCCTAATATGGACCACCTTCAACAAATCGAAAAAAATAAAAAATAAAGGCAATTTTAATTAATTCATTAAGAAGCTTGCTGAAAATAATCTATAACTAGCCCTCAAGATTTCAAAAAAATATAACAAATAGTCTTTTTTGTGTGAAAGTTGATAATTTCACTTATTTTCACTCTGGTGTGCTTCAAATAATACTCTCATCAACCCGAAACAGCTAAATCTAAAGCATATTTGAATTGATCTGACTTGCACACTAAGTTGTATCATGTTATTTTGAAGTATAGGGGGCTTTTTACAGTGATTCGTGAAGGCCGCTTCACTGGTCCATATTGGGCGCCCAGGCTCCTAAAATGGACCTTTTGTGATTTTTTCTGTATTTAATTTTTGCTGAAGGTCTATCAAAGCTATTTCACTCTAATTAGGCCTAACAGTTAAACTAAGAGAGAAGGACTACCAACCACAAAATGAAACTTCTTCGCAAGAAAACAAGCTAGTTATCAGCAATAAAAAAAAGTGGTCCATATTAGGGGCCCTTCCCCTAAATATGTACCTACCTGGAGCAACCCTCGACTTTCTCACGCCTTTGTTTAACAAAAGGGCAACAGGTGTGCCGAACGTAAATGTCTTACTTTTGACATTGTCCTCCTTCCAAAGCTTAATTCTTCCTTCTGTAGTAAACAAGCAAACAAAGAAGCAGACATGCAAGTAAGCAAGTAAGAAAATAAACAAGCGAATGAACAAATAAACAAACAAACAAAAACAAAAAGCACATACACAAACCAAACCCCCCCAAAATAAAAACAAATAAAAACACACAAACAAAAAAATAACCAACTAAACAAACAAACAAACGATCCGGACAGACAGATAACACAGACAGACAGACACAGAGACAAACACAGAGACAAACAACCAAACTAAACCAAACCAACCCAACCAAACCAAACTTAACCATAACAAAACAAAACCAAGCAAAACCAAGAAAGACAGAAAAAAATGCTCCTTCGTGCACATCTAAATAAACGAGTAAGTCAACAGTCTGACAATCAACAAACAAATCTTGGCTGGTTACGCTTCCTACCTAAGTAACGATGCGTGCTGTCTACGGGTTATAATGGTTACCTGTGCGTATACTCTAGCGCCTGTGGTGTGAGGTCTAAATATTGATCTGCTATCCCAGGGGAGATTTTCTTCGCAGATATGAACAATGTCTACCTTTAGCGACAAGATTAAAATCCAGTGGAAAGCCATGACTACAAATGATCAAAAGATAACAGCTGTCTCTTCTGTCTCACTATCAATATACCCTCCTAACTTCGCCTTTCTTGAACAGATAACGATACAACAACGTGGCAGAGCAAATTTCTACCGTTCCGTTTTAAACAGAATCGAACACAGAGGTTATAGTAGTGGCGTTGAGTAGTTAGTTATATCGACCGCTTCTATGGTGACAGTCTGTTTTCGTCATTGATCTTCTCAGTACAGGTAAATGGAACCACACATCTTAAGAATCTTGATTGTATTTCGTATTATTTTGTAGCTCAACACACCTCTTGCCAGGTGTTAACACTTGTATATATATTCTTTACAGCTCAGTTGCTCCCATCTCAGTCGCTGGCCGCAGTATGCTTTTTTCTGAAGCTCACTCTGGTACAAGGCAATTAAGAAGAAAAGAAAAGAAAAATGGTACACAAACTTTTATCGTGTTTCAGTTTATGTAGTTACATGTAAGTTTTCTCTTTATGATCTTAATAGTGCGTTGAGGCTGGGCCATTGTCGACTGTGTTTATTCGTTCAACGGAGTTTTCATCCCTTCAAAACCACAGGAGCTTGTATCAAAGTGCCGGTAGATCTACTCCTTTATCCTTCATGTACTATTACTACTAGTATTAACTCCTTTATCCTTCCTGTACTATTACTATTATTAGAATATTAGTAGTACTACTATTAGAATACTAGTAGTAATACTACAGGGATGAGAAAGGATCGACTGGCGCTTTGATACGAGCTCCTGTGTTTCAAACCTTTGAATGTATGTCTTATAAACTCCAGCCGAGTTAAAGTCATTTTTGCTGACACATTCGGTGCTGCGGTAAGGAATTATGCATACATCCCGAACATTGCAAATGGAACTCTCTCTACAGTATGAAAAAACCGGCGCAGCGATAGCAAATTTATCATATTTGATTTTGTTGTCAATGTGCATTTGATTGGAAGCACTTGCATTGCTAAGTGCTTCGTTTTACACAGTGAAGGTAAACCAAGTAACTGAGATTTATGTGGAACTGATACATAGGGCCTAAATGTATAGATACAGTAACCTAAAACTTAGTGCGGGAGTTCTGTTTGCACTGGGTATGTGTGTGACACGGCCAGGGCTTCGGATATCACCGTCGCAACTGAGAATCCGATCGAAGAAACCCGCCTGGGCTGTTTCATATTGTCGTCTGCTTCGCGTCAGTGAACGTGCACGCGTCGGATTTTCAAAGAACTATCGTGATGGCCGTGTGTATTGTGCTTAGATGTCAAGAATTTGAATTAATGTTTATCCAATAGATTTTTTCTACGTTTGCCCTCTGACAACTAAAAATGATGTAGAGGGACAGTGTCGGTTGGGGATTGACCACCAGGGAAAGTATTCAAGCTCATTCTTACATGTATCATACAAGTCTGGCAGGCTGAACGAGTTCTTGCGGTACAGTGCTTTGAAGGTGTGGGTTCGTTCGCCTGTGTTTTTAGTGACTCACAGTAATGTCGCTGTGTATTCCCTTCAAAGCAAGAGACAAGAATAAATAAACACGTGTGTTTTAAGATACATTTGGTGAGAATTGTGTACATGCAACATATTCCCTTCTTCTGACGAGCAGTCATTATCGACAGCTGCATGGAAATAACAGAAACATGGTATGTAACCCTAATGCAAGTATGATAATATAACTCGAGGGCTACTTACATTTTTTAATCAAATAATGTTTGTAGGCCTTCTTCGCACTGAACTTTAGATGCACATTTCTCGTTCGTTGTCTGATACACAAAATGACAATATTCACAGCCTAAAAATTGGTTATAACTGTAATATCAGTCAGTGTCAACCTTGAAGCGGTTCACCGTGTGTACTTTGCGTGCGTACGTACTGCATGACACTATTAAGAGAATAACTGAATGCCGCGCAAGTCTTCGATTGTTTCGTTGCAGGTAAAGTCACCACAACGGTGTCTAGTTTTTCTGAGTACGCCGCAACATTGTCTAGTTTCTTACAGTTTGAAAAGTAAAAGGCTTGCACCAAAAATGGAATTGAATTTTTTGTTTGTTTGTTTGTTTAACGCCCAGCCGACCACGAAGGGCCATATCAGGGCGGTGCTGCTTTGACATTTAACGTGCGCCACACACAAGACAGAAATCGCAGCACAGGCTTCATGTCTCACCCAGTCACATTATATTGACACCGGACCAACCAGTCCTAGCACTAACCCCATAATGCCAGACGCCAGGCAGAGCAGCCACAAGATTGCCAATTTTAAAGTCTTAGGTTGACCCGGCCGGGGTTCGAACCCACGATCTCCCGATCACGGGGCGGACGCCTTACCACTAGGCCAACCGTGCCGGTCATGGAATTGAATAGTAATTGATCAATCCTCACATGCACGCACACACCAGCACGGCCCGACTGTTGGCATTGGTTGTCAACAACGAGAATGACATCTTCTGAAAGTTAGTCAGTGAGTGAGGCGGTGAGGCAGTCAATCAGTCAGTCAGTCAGTTAGCCAGTCAGTCAGTCAGTTAGTTAGTCAGTTAGCCAGTCAGTCAGTCAGGCAGTCAGGCAGTCAGTCAGCCAGTCAGTCAGTCAGGCAGTCAGTCAGCCAGTCAGTCAGTCAGTCAGTCAGTCAGTTAGTCAGTTAGCCAGTCAGTCAGTCAGTCAGTCAGTTAGTTAGTCAGTTAGTCAGTCAGTCAGGCAGTCAGTCAGTCAGTTAGTCAGTTAGCCAGTCAGTCAGTCAGTTAGTTAGTCAGTTAGCCAGTCAGTCAGGCAGTCAGTCAGTCAGTCAGTCAGTCAGTCAGTCAGTTAGTTAGTCAGTTTGCCAGTCAGTCAGTCAGTCAGTCAGGATGGCCTTCTAGTATGCAAGCGATCGTGTATTCCGCCTCCCGGATTTTACACGGGATAAGAGCATCCTTCCACTTGGACACATACCAAAATCAGTTCAACGTTATTTTGACTGCTTCCTGTGCAGTGTAGGATTTTTGTTTTGTTTTGTTTTTTGTTTTTTGCTGAATACATTCTGCACACTAACTTATTAAGCCGATGTCACTTATGAAATCGATTCAGCAAAAAGATGGCATTCTGCGCAGAAAGCAGTTATACTATTGTAGTTGTGTTTTTACATTTAGTCAAGTTTTGACTAAATGTTTTAACGTAGAGGGGGGAATCGAGACGAGGGTCGTGGTGTATGTGTAAGTGTGTGTGTGTGTGTGTGTGTGTGTGTGTGTGTCTGTCTGTCTGTGTGTGTGTGTAGAGCGATTCAGACTAAACTACTGGACCGATCTTTATGAAATTTGACATGAGAGTTCCTGGGTATGATATCCTCAGACGTTTTTTTCATTTTTTTGATAAATGTCTTTGATGACGTCATATCCGGCTTTTCGTGAAAGTTGAGGCGGCACTGTCACGCTCTCATTTTTCAACCAAATTGGTTGAAATTTTGATCAAGTAATCTCCGACGAAGCCCGGACTTCGGTATTGCATTTCAGCTTGGTGGCTTAAAAATTAATTAATGACTTTGGTCATTAAAAATCTGAAAATTGTAAAAAAAAAAAACGATCCAAATTTACGTTCATTTTATTCTCCATCATTTTCTGATTCCAAAAGCTTATAAATATGTTATATTTGGATTAAAAACAAGCTCTGAAAATTAAAAATATAAAAATTATGATCAAAATTAAATTTTCGAAATCCGATTTAAAAACACTTTCATCTTATTCCTTGTCGGTTCCTGATTCCAAAAACATATAGATATGATATGTTTGGATTAAAAAGACGCTCAGAAAGTTAAAACGAAGAGAGGTACAGAAAAGCGTGCTATCCTTCTCAGCGCAACTACTACCCCGCTCTTCTTGTCAATTTCACTGCCTTTGCCATGAGCGGTGGACTGACGATGCTACGAGTATTGCTGCGTTGCATTGCGTTCAGTTTCATTCTGTGAGTTCGACAGCTACTTGACTAAATGTTGTATTTTCGCCTTACGCGACTTGTTTTTAAATGTGTCCGGGAGGAAGGATGGTCTTATCACATGCAAATAAAACTGACCGATTGTTGGTGGTGAACATGACCGCGCATAATTATGCGAAGGATACTTGATTTAAATGAAGGTGCGTGCATGTGTTAGGCCAAACAAAAATACATGTTGGTTTAGGGTAACCCGACCGACCTTATTTTTCCCGCCGACCCTAAAACTTGTTTTTCAAAACAACCTCTGGCACATTTTGCAAACCATACTGAGACTAACAAAAAAATGTTTAAAAAAATAAAAAAAATAAAACAAATAAAACGACCTACCGACCCCAGGGGCGGATCAGTTGCTTTGTAAGGGGAGGGGCACTTTGAATCGAAAGTGAATGTGATGGGCGCGAAGCGCCCGAATTTGCTAGGGGGGTCCGGGGGCATGCCCCCCCGAAAAATATTTTTGCCCAAAGAAGCAAAATGGTGCCATCTGGTGCCATTTGAACTTAGAAATGGTCATAGAATCAGCATAGAAAAACCTTTTTTTTTCTTCTTCCTTTTTTTTTTTTTCGGTGGGGGGGGGGGGCACGTGCCCCCTGTGCCCCCCCCCCCCTCGTCCGCCCCTGGACCCTATTTCTTTTGGTCATGTTACCCTAAACCAACATATATTTTTGTTTGGCCTTATTAGAGGAGATGACAAGTAGCCTTCCAAGGCAGCCTTCCGCTCTATTCTATTTACGGCTGAGGGTAAGAGCATGAATATGCTTGAATGACTTCAGGGATACGAATATTTGCATTTTCTAAATCACCTTAAATGCGCACATCTATCAATCAATCAATCAATGAGTCTTATATTGCGCATATTCCGTGGGTACAGTTCTAGGCGCTCTGCAGTGATGCCGTGTGAGATGAAATTTTATACGGCCAGTAGATTGCAGCCATTTCGGCGCATATTTACCTTTCACGGCCTATTATTCCAAGTCACACGGGTATAGGTAGACAATTATTAACTGTGCCTAAGCAATTTTGCCAGGAAAGACCCTTTTGTCAATCGTGGGATCTTTAACGTGCACACCCAATGTAGTGTACACGGGGGGAGGTTCGGACACCGAAGAGAGTCTGCACACAAAGTTGACTCTGTGAAATAAATTTCCGCCGAACCTGGGATCGAACTCACGCTGACAGCGGCCAACTGAATACAAATCCAGCGCGCTACCAACTGAGCTATATCCCCGCCCATCTACATTCCACAACACTAAAACCCCACAATTGGACATTGAAAAAACCCATTAAAGTGTAAATAAACACTAAACAGGAATTTCAGTGAACCAGTGTGTAGGCTATGTGTGCGTGCGTGCGTGCGTGCGTGCCGCGTTTGCGTGACTTATATCTGTTTTGACCTTGTTGAGTTATGAACTTACGAATGAAAATACATGTCTCATTTCACTGCATTGGCATATGTATTAGAAAATATTTAAAAATAATTACCCCATGTTTTTGACTCACATGCGAAGCAAAAGTGAGTCTATGTACTCACCCGAGTCGTCCGTCCGTCCGTCCGTCCGTCCGTCCGTCCGGCCGTCCGGAAAACTTTAACGTTGGATATTTCTTGGACACTATTCAGTCTATCAGTACCAAATTTGGCAAGATGGTGTATGATGACAAGGCCCCAAAAAACATACATAGCATCTTGACCTTGCTTCAAGGTCAAGGTCGCAGGGGCCATAAATGTTGCCTAAAAACAGCTATTTTTCACATTTTCCCCATTTTCTCTGAAGTTTTTGAGATTCAATACCTCACCTATATATGATATATAGAGCAAAGTAAGCCCCATCTTTTGATACCAGTTTGGTTTACCTTGCTTCAAGGTCAAGGTCACAGGAGCTCTTCAAAGTTGGATTGTATACATATTTTGAAGTGACCTTGACCCTGAACTATGGAAGATAACTGTTTCAAACTTAAAAATTTTGTGGGGCACATGTTATGCTTTCATCATGAGACACATTTGGTCACATATGATCAAGGTCAAGGTCACTTTGACCTTTATGAAATGTGACCAAAATAAGGTAGTGAACCACTAAAAGTGACCATATCTCATGGTAGAAAGAGCCAATAAGCACCATTGTACTTCCTATGTCTTGAATGAACAGCTTTGTGTTGCATGACCTTGGATGACCTTGACCTTGGGTCAAGGTCACATTGTATTTTGGTAGGAAAAATGTGTAAAGCAGTTCTTAGTGTATGATGTCATTGCTAGGTTTAGTTATTTGACCTTGACCCTGAAGGTCAAGGTCATGTAAAGGTCACGGTCAAGCATGTGAGTCGTATGGGCTTTGCCCTTCTTGTTTTCAATTAATGTGAAATGTTTTATGATGGCGAATTTTCAGGGCGATCGCCGTGGAGGATGAATTGATGGTGTATGGGGAATAGATGGAGTGACGTAATACAATTAAATAAGTATATTACTTTGCGTTTTCTGAAACATCGGCTTTTGTTGCTCAGGCAACCACAGAAGCTCAAGTATCAAAGTGTCTAGCCGGGATTATGAGATCGAAATATCGTTACCCATAATTAACCTCTTATTGTAGGAGTAATAACTATTTATTACTACTGCAGCAGAAGGCTATGGGGTACGATATTTTGATCGACTGGCTCTAGCCATGCATTTTGACACAAGCTCATGTGTCGGCGATCGACTGGCCCATATAGTAATGTTACTGATTGACTGGCCCATAGTAATGTTACTGATTGACTGGCCCATAGTAATGTTACTGATTGACTGTGACTTCTTTTTTTCTGTCTTCATTCATTCATTCATTCGTTCTTGCGTTCGTTCGTTCGTCCGTTCATTCGTTCGTTCGTCCGTGCGTTCCCTTGTTCGTTCGTTTGTTTGTTTGTTCATTCATTCATTCATTCATTCATTCATTCAGTCATCCATCCATCTATCCATCCATCCTTCCATTTATTAATGTATATATATTTTATATTTATTAACTCGTACTAAGTGAAGAATGAAAGATCCGTTTAAAAAAAAAGGGGGGGGGGGGGCTTCCACTATATGTATATATATATATAATATCTATACTGTCTATATCGCTGCAGCGCATGTACGAGCGGCGACCTTTTTTCCAAGCAGCAGTGCTTCAATAGACACTCAATAACTTAAATGTCGTATAGAGGTGAACTGAACGGACACGTGCATGCAGCTGTTGTTTTCTGGGTGCTGTGAAGTAGCCCAAGCTTCGATCGAGCAGTCTTCCGCTAACGCAACATAGTGAGAGGTAGCAGACCTCTTGATGAGAAATATTCTTAGCGGATGATGATTTTATTCAGTTATTCCCCGGAGAAAAAAAAATGCCGCGGAAAAAAAGTTTTTTTCATGGAAAAACCGAAGTTTTGTCATCATCCGCCGAAGAATCGTTTTTTTTTCCGCGGTAAAACTGAAATGAAGAATGGTGCAGTAAAACTTGGCTGTTGTTTTGCAGCGGGACAAGTTCTTATAGTTTTTCCGCGGCATTTTTTACTTGCTCATTGTAAGATTGAAGCACGTGTGTTCCCCTCTTCTGAGAAATGGACGCGTTCAAAATTCGGCGTGGCTTGGGAACTGAGTCACCCGTAGCTCTCAACTTGAAATAAACGTCCCTTATTTTTCCCGCGCAATCATCACGTGACTATAGCACAGTGGCCCGGCTTGTGCTCCGAGCTATGAAGCTCAAACGGATCAAGCTATTTCGGGCGGGGGGAGAAAGACACGAACGCTTTGATATTCATTGCTTCTAAAAAAAAAAAGTTAGGCTTATTTTTCTTTTTTCAGATTCATTATTTCCAAATTTCTCTCTTTCTTTCGACAAGGATACAGAAAAAACGAAAACACCCGAGGCAGACATGGGCATCAACGGAAAGGAACGGAAAGACACGAAGATGGCGATAACATCGTCCAGAACTGTTCCGGGGAGTGCCGAATACCCGTTGTGGTCTCGGATAGCCACCGCCTGTTTCTACGCCATGTGTGCCATGCTGATCGTTGTCGTGAACAAACTGGTACTAACTTCATACAAGTGCGTGTACACATCATTCATTTTCATTTTCGTTATACTTTATTGTCCCATCGCTGGATAATTCGGGTCGCTTCCTCTCAGTTGAAAGCTAGCAGCAACAGAGTCGCGCTACCCAAGTGTGTGCGTGTTTAAGTGTAATCAGCCACCTGCACTTATGGCAGAATGACCGAGGTCTTTTACGTGCCACAGTGGTGACACGGGGGTGGAACATGGATACCGTCTCTGAGTCTGCACATAAAGTGTGACCCATGTCCGTCCCTGCCCGGATTCGAACCCGTGACTCAAGGATCACAGGTCCAGTGCCGCTCTGCCAACTCAGTATAGCTACCGGGCCCCTGGGTTTTTATCCATTGCTCTGAACGGAGCTGAGTTTGGGATATGGACACTTTTGCATTTCTGTTTTAGTATAATTGTGTCAGTTATGAATTCACAAAGCTTGGCAAAGTAAATGTAATGATGTTGGGTTCCATCCGTGAACTGCAAAAGGGCAGGCCTTTACACCTGATCACATCATTACACCTCCGAAAAAAAGGTTAAAGCCGGTTCGTTGTATGAGAATGAAAGGGTCAGGGAGTGTGAGTATGAGATTTGGACACTCCGACAGTGTGTGTGTGTGTGTGTGTGTGTGTGTGTGTGTGTGTGTGTGTGTGTGTGTGTGTGTGTGTGTGTGTGTGTGACATTATATAATTGTTTCGCTCTACATTTGCTTTTTTTCTCGCAGGTTTCCGTCCTTCCTTTCCTTGGGTCTTGGTCAGGTAAGGTTTCAGTCATTTAGATAATATGATTATCCTGTTCAATTATTACGGTCGATTTGTCGTTTTTATGTGTTAGCTCTTGTTGTTTGAATCGTTCAGTAAAGGTATCGTGACTGTTAAACGTCGTTGTGATAATAAAATCAAGCAGTTATTGGAATATATGGGTCATTCCTGGGTCATTTATGGACTGGGTGGCCGAGTGGTAACGCACTTGCGCTCGGAAGCGAGAGGTTGCGAGTTCGACCCTGGGTCAGGGCGTTAGCAATTTTCTTCCCCCTTTCCTAACCAAGGTGGTGGGTTCAAGTGCTAGTCTTTCGGATGAGACGAAAAAACCGTGGTCCCTTCGTGTACACTACATTGGGGTGTGCACGTTAAAGATCCCACGATTGACAAAAGGGTCTTTCCTCGCAAAATTGTATAGGCATAGATAAAAAGGTCCACCAAAATACCCGTGTGACTTGGAATAATAGGGCGTGAAAAGTAGGATATGCGCCGAAATGGCTGCGATCTGCTGGCCGATGTGAATGCGTGATGTATTGTGTAAAAAATTCCATCTCACACAGCATAAATAAATCCCTGCGCCTTGAATATGTGCGCGATATAAATTGCATACAAAATAAAAAAAATAAAAATCCCTGCGCTTAGAACTGTACCCACGGAATACGCGCGATATAAGCCTCATATTGATTGATTGATTCCATAAAGCTGTGTACCAAACGTGTGACATGCCTCATGGAAATTGAAAGTGTCTGAATAGGTTGTTTTTACGGTTTATGTGAAAGATATAGACATATGTCACGTTGCCATGCTAAACAAAAGATTAAAGTTTAATCTTTTTGGATACGAGGGGTGGTCGGAAAGTTGTGTAACATCACACATGTTTAACGTAATATGGGATCTAAACACACAAGACAGATAACAAAAAGCCATAGTATATAGTAACAAGCTTTTTTTGCTTCACATTTAGAGCGTATTCCGAACAAAATGCAGTCAGGGGAAACAAACTGAACTAGTTATAGGTAACAAAAACGTATTTTTTGGTTGTGTCAAACAACAAACAAACATCGTCTGTGTGAAGTAACAAACAAATCCACTCGTGTGAGTCAATAAATAACATTGAGTCAACATGTAGCAACAAGATGTACACTGAATGCCCAGAATCAGGTTATCACAGAGACAAGTAAGGCTAGGTTAGCCGAAACCCGAAGGTTGAGACGGTGAGCGCGTCTCCGCGAATACCGTTTTGCCTAATATTTGTGCAAATTGTTAAAGCAAACATGACATATCTATATCTATTTTATTCGGGAACTGATCAAAAATGCAAAGAAATCATGTTTGGATTTGTCATTACAATTTTCTTAGTTGGGAAGAAATTCAGCCTCAGAAATTATTTGCCCAAAATTCATATAAATTTAGTGTTAAGGCGATGTGTGGCACTAAAATTAAACTTGGAGAATACATGGAATAACCTAGTGTTCTTGGTAGTCATTGAAGTGACTTATAACAATCAATGAAAAATTTGCAAATATTAATGGAGACAGATCGGCGTTGCTATGGAAACAGCCGCCATATTGGATTTCTAGGAAACGGTTTTACAGCAACATCATACATCAGAAATGCATGATATTTGGCACAAAAATACACATGACTTTTATCTACAATCACATATTTATTTCGCAACAGCATTTAATCTGATCGATTTATCGTTTTCAGAAAGAAAATATAGTCGAGTGTGTTCCAATTTTGATGAAAATGTAACGGTGTTTTCCCTTAACTCTTACAACTTGAACAGGACTAGACTACAATAATAGCCTAAGACTTGACAAAGAGACACCGAGCACGTCTATTACAAAATAAAACATTGAAATGTCGAATTTTAAAAAAAATATTAACTTTAAGAGCGAAGAGTCGCAAAAGGTTGCCTATAACATTCGTCCCTCGTTGGTAACGACTCACAAAACGCTCCACGCCTGCTGCGTTTCAAAAATATATGGATTTTTTTTATGGAAAAACCTTTCAGCGATGCTAAAGAACATCACATGCGAAAGAAACACTAAGTTTGATGCGTTGATAAGTGACAAATATCATTTTTAACGATCCAGCGTAACCAGAACAAATAGAAACGAAGCTTAGTGGCGACACGCGAAAGGCAAAATCACATTCAAATCGGATCAAATTTACACGGCGCACATTCTAACGCGTTCATTTCACATCAGTTGTGCCTAATAATACACACAGTCGCATATTCGTGCGTGCAGAAGTTATAGACATGTTCACGTAGTTCGCGGTTGGTTTTGGAAACCAAATGTTACGTAGGCAACCGGTTTTTTTTTAACGATCCAAATGCACACTGTAAACATGTGTAGGGAAAAAACATCTAAGTGCATATGTAACACTAGACAAAACACAACGAAGATGTATATCGGGGAGTTCTTGGTCGCATTTCATTAGCAGCCACACGGATACTTAAAATCAAGATTTAAGCATGTCACACAAAAAACGCCATTTTTGACGTCATTTTCAGTGTTTGCTTTCATACAAAACACTAACCAACCGAACGATTTTCTTGATTATATTATCGTTATCTCTTTGGTCAATTTGCAGTCTGTTGATATCCTTATATCATTCGAGAAGCTTCTTCTTCTTCTTCTGCGTTCGTGGGCTGAAACTCCCACGTACACTCGTGTTTTTTTGCACGAGTGGAATTTTACGTGTAATGTATGACCGTTTTTTACCCCGCCATTTAGGCAGCCATACGCCGTTTTCGGAGGAATTCGAGAAGCAAGAAAAACATTCCGAAATCTTACTCTAAAATCATGACCCTCTTGTGGTACACAGCTTTGTGGAAGGACCCGTATATATAGGCCTAACTCTTGTCTATGTGTGTGTAACAACCAATTCTGATTCCAGTTCCAATTCAAATTGGTTCAGTAAAGAACCACTAGGAGTTCTCTCTTAGAATCTGTTTAGTTGCGTAAAAAATGAAAACTGCACAGAGCTACGAATTCACGACAAGCAAAAAAATGTTCGCCGAAGAAAAGACGTCAGCGTGCGTCCGTGCGTGCGTGCGTGCGTTCGTGCGTTCATTCGTGCGTTTGTGTGTGTGCATGCGCGCGCGTTTGTCACAGTGTGTGTGTGTGTGTGTGTGTGTGTGTGTGTGTGTGTGTGTGTGTGTACGTTCATGCGAGCGAGCGTGCGTGCGTGCATGGGTATGTTTGTGTGTGTGTGTGTCTGTGTGTGTGTTTGTATGTGTGAGTGCGTGCGTGCGTGCGTCCGTACGTAGGTGTATGTGCGCACGCATGTATGTCAGTGTGTGTGTGTGTGTGTGTGTGTGTGTGTGTGTGTGTGTGTGTGTCAGTGTGTGTGTGTGTGTGTGCGTACGTGCGTGCGTGCGTGCGTGCGTGTTTGTTTGTTTGTTTGTTCGTTCATGGGCTGAAACTCCCACGGCTTTTACGTGTATGACCGTTTTTACCCCGCCATTTAGGCAGCCATACGCCGCTTTCGGAGGAAGCATGCTGGGTATTTTCGTGTTTCTATAACCCACCGAACTCTGACATGGATTACAGGATCTTTTTCGTGCGCACTCTGTCTTGTGCTTGCGTGTACACACGGGGGTGTTCGGACACCGAGGAGAGTCTGCACACAAAGTTGACTCTGAGAAATAAATCTCTCGCCGAACGTGGGGACGAACTCACGCTGACACTGAGCGCCCAACTGGATACAAATCCAGCGCGCTACCGACTGAGCTACATCCCCGCCCCGTGCGTGCGTGTATGTGTGTGTGTGTGTGCGTGCGTGCGTGTGTGTGTGTGTGTGTGTGTGTGTTCGTGTGTGCTTTTTAGTTTTAACACATGTGTGTTATTTCAGATGGTGGTGACAGTAGTGGTGCTACAGCTGTCCAAAATGTTGGGTCTCGTCCATTTTCCTTCACCACACAAAGACACTTTTAAACAGGTAAAAAAAAAAGACACTTTAAGACAGGTCAAACAAACGCACAGGAGCTGACTGGGTTTTGATTTTGTATTCTATAAATTGTAAAACACTAGCCCGCATTGTTAGTTTAAAGATGCTGTCTCATTATTTTAATTTTCTTGTTATCTCTTTCTTAGCATGCATCTGATTATCTTTACTGCTGCTATATGTTTGTACATCTCCTTCAAAGAAACAGCAGCATAAACACACTCTGCCTAGCACCATGTGAACATTGGCGAATCTGTACGGTTGACACACTTGCAGATTTGTATACCTTTGTTTAAAAAATATTTCAAACCGTAACGAGGAAACAGTGGCTTAAAAGTGAACGTGATGAACATACTACATCTATACGGCTTACCACAACCATTTGGCACTTGGTAGGCGGGTATTGGGTTGGGGGAGGGGGGGATGGTGAGGGGGATGGGAACTCATCTCCTGTTTCTAAGTACACTTAGCAGGGAAGCTCACCATCGTGTTATTTGCCTGTGTCGGTGACCCACTTATACATTTGTTTTGCAAACATAGTTCAAACAGAGAAGTAAAAATTGTGGTCGTATAAAATGAAAACATTGGAGTTTACTTAGAACAATGGATTCTTGTTTCCAGGTGTGGCCACTACCTCTCCTTTTCTTTGGTAACATTGTGTTTAGCCTTGGGGGTACCCAACGTTTAAGGTCAGTTCTTTGTGCTTAATTTGATAATTTCTCAGAATTTCATATCAAACACATACGCACGCACGCACGCACGCACGCACGCACGCACACACGCACGCACGCACGCACGCACGCACGCACGCACGCACACACACACACACACACACACACACACACACACACACTTACGCACATGCACACACACACACACACACACACAGAACGTTTTAAAGATTGATCAACGAAAATGGTTAGATACGATTTGATCTTCATCAGGCATACAAAGGGCACATAGCAGAATCTTCACCACCTCAGATCTCGTCAGGCTTTTACACGCGATAAGCCTGCGTCCTTTTGCACCCCAGATTAACAGCATGGCTCTTCAGGGCTCCACACGGTCGCCCCTCCTAGTGCGTCCCGGGACCCCCACTTTCAATTTTTAGAGGGTCCATGGACCCCCACTGGAGAATGTCAGAGGGTCCTAAGGGTCCAAAAGCCGAAAGGTCCCAGTGTACTTATAAAACATTAATGGTATCTACGGTACGCACAATAAAGGAAATTTAGTGCGTCCCAGGACCCGCTCTTTTAAAGTCTAGTGCGTTCCGGGACCCCCTCCATACATTTCTAGTACGTGTTTTCGGCTTCAAATGCGTATAGGACGCAGGGACGCGCACTATGGGGAGCCCTGCTCTTTCTTCCAAAGAGTTTTTCTTTTTTCTTTTGATTCGGTTTCGTGAGTGACACTTTTATCAATCTGCAAAATTAATTCAGCAAAGAAATTACCTCTGTACCCAGAATGCAACTTCGGTATGTGTGCAAGTGACGGGATGCTCTTATTCCACGACAGAGCCTGGACAGATCTCTGGCGGTAAACATGGCTGTGTACGAGAAGGACCTTACCTTTCAGGGCTCCCCATAGAGCGCGTCCCTGCGTCCTATACGCACTAGAAGCCGAAATCACGAACTAGAAATTCACGGAGGGGGTCCCGGGACGCACTAAACCTACAAAGAGCGGGTCCTGGGACGCACTCAATTTCCTCTCTCGTGCGCGGCATGCATCCCATATACTCTTTTTAGACCGGCTTTAGTCGTCAGCTAAGTCAAAGTGCAAACACAAATTATCCAATTTTTACGCGGGAACAAAGGGGTCGTGTGTGTTGCATTTGACTTAGTATAGTTTAAGTGTCCTCCTCGAATATTCTGGTAATAAAAACCCCCAGTTCATATCACATTATTCGCGATCACAATGCGTTATATGTAATTAGGGGGTTTGGAGACCCGGGACTCTCGGGACCCTCTAAAACTTTGCTAAGGGGGTCCATGGACCCTCTGGGTCCCGGGACCCTCTAGGACGGGCGTTCGTGGGGAGCCCTGCCTTTAAAAGGGAACGTAACTTCTAAATGACACAAAGACTTTCTTGGAGGCCCGTGAAAGACTCTTGCAATAGGTGCTGGTCCAGTCGTTCATGTGTACGATTGAAAAGAAAATGAATGTTTCATTTTTACATTTAGTCAAGTTTTGACTAAATGTTTTAACGTAGAGGGGGAATCGAGACGAGGGTCGTGGTGTATGTGCGTGCGTGCGTGTGTGTGTGTACGTGTGTGTGTGTGTGTCTGTCTGTCTGTGTGTGTGTGTGTGTAGAGCGATTCAGACTAAACTACTGGACCGATCTTTATGAAATTTGACATGAGAGTTCCTGGGTATGAAATCCCCAGACGTTTTTTTCATTTTTTTTTTATAAATGTCTTTTATGACGTCATATCCGGCTTTTCGTGAAAGTTGAGGCGGCACTGTCACGCCCTCATTTTTCAACCAAATTGGTTGAAATTTTGGTCAAGTAATCTTCGACGAAGCCCGGACTTCGGTATTGCATTTCAGCTTGGTGGCTTAAAAATTAATTAATGACTTTGGTCATTAAAAATCTGAAAATTGTAAAAAAAAATAAAAATGTATAAAACGATCCAAATTTACGTTCATCTTATTCTCCATCATTTTCTGATTCCAAAAACATATAAATATGTTATATTTGGATTAAAAACAAGCTCTGAAAATTAAATATATAAAAATTATTATCAAAATTAAATTGTCGAAATCAATTTAAAAACACTTTCATCTTATTCCTTGTCGGTTTCTGATTCCAAAAACATATAGATATGATATGTTTGGATTAAAAACACGCTCAGAAAGTTAAAGCAAAGAGAGGTACAGAAAAGCGTGCTATCCTTCTTAGCGCAACTACTACCCCGCTCTTCTTGTCAATTTCACTGCCTTTGCCATGAGCGGTGGACTGACGATGCTACGAGTATACGGTCTTGCTGAAAAATGGCATTGCGTTCAGTTTCATTCTGTGACTTCGACAGCTACTTGACTAAATGTTGTATTTTCGCCTTACGCGACTTGTTAGTTTGTTTCTTGTGCTTTCTTTGCCCTGCAGTTTACCGATGTACATAGCGCTCAGAAAGTTTGCAAATCTCTTCATACTGATGCAGGAGTATTTCATCCTGGGGTAAGTTTTACTTTAGGTCCCAAAACTGGGCTGTAGCCGGCTAGAATATAAATTTGTTTCATTTTGTTTGGTTATCTTCATATTTCGTTATTGTTATGTTCTGTTCTAATCACGTTTTGTTATGCAATTATTCATCTTAGCATGCCGATGTACGTTGTGCTTCGTCGGTTTTCCAATTTCCTCATCATGATTGGAGAATATTACGTCCTGGGGTAAGGTAACCCTTGAGGGGATATTTTATTTCTGGGTGCAGTTATGGTGGCAATAATCTGGTGATACATCTATGCAATAGAGTTTGCCTTGAATGGGCTGTATCTTGCCTATATCTTGCGGCTGGGATATTTGCTAACTCTCTCACATATACCCAAAAGCGCCCCTGTTACGAAGACTCATCAATCGCATTTTAGCCTCACATAATTGTTACATATCTTTATCACCTTTGGAAATTCTTATTAAGCTTGCAGGTTACCAGCTTGCCAAACAACATCTGGCGGTTTATTGTAGTTGTGTATGTTTATTGCAGTACCTCTTCTGTATGCGCGTAGCGTAACATTTCAATGGTTTTTTTTCTGGTCTACTTGTTTGATTGTTTGTTTGTTTGTTTGCCTTTTTGTTTGTTCATTGATTTGTATGTGTGTTTGTTTGTCTGTCTGTCTGTCTGTCAGTCTGTTTGTCAATCTATTAGCTTTGCTTGCATGTGAATATGATATTTGTATAACTGGTGTACTTTTATTTTTGTGTTTTAGATGTAGACAGGAAAGGTTGCAAGACTAAGATCTATATCCGTGTGTGTGTGTGTGTGTGTGTGTGTGTGTGTGCGCGTGTGCGTACGTGTGTGTGTGTGTGCGTGCGTGCGTGCGTGCGTGCGTGCGTGCGTCATATCCCACAGGATCTTTGATGATGATGATGATTTTTTTTCTTTGTTTGCTTAACGCCCAGCCGACCACGAAGGGCCATATCAGGGCGGGATGATGATGATGATGATGATGATGATGATGATGATGATGATGATGATGATGATGATGATGATGATGATGATGATGATGATGATGATGATGACGATGAAGATGCTGACGACGACGATGACGATGATGATGACGATGAGGATGAGGATGGCGATGATAACTACGACGACGATGACATTTCATTAAATAGTTCACTTTAACATCAACAAATACGCCGACAACTACGACGAAGATAACGTTGTTTGACGTGTTATGATTTCAGGGTCGTGGCAACGCCGTTTATACAGTTCACCGTGTATCTGATGATACTTGGCGCGATCATCGCCGCAAGGTAAGTTGCTTTCCATCTATCTTCCGATCTGAACGGATCACTGACTATTGCTTTGATCGGAAGCTCAGCTTAAGATGAAATATTCAGTCATGAACAAACAAACGAACAGACTAGCAAAACAAAACAAACGAAAAAAGATAGAAACAATTAAACAAGCACACAAACAATAAAAAATTGGTTTTTTAAAAACAATAAAAAAACGTTTAAAAATAAATAAATAAACAAACAAAAACGGAATCTTACAGGCACACTCCTTCCAGTGAAAACGGTTTGGCACACAGTCTGAGATCTTGCCGGGCTTTTAACACAGGATGACACTATTCCTCCACTAGGATACATACCAAAATTGAACAGCCTGCGTGCTCTCTGAGCAGAAGGGGATTTTTTTGATGGAATGATTTCGTAAAAGCTACTACTATAGTGGCTTTTTAAGAAATTCATTCATCATAACATTCCACCTCACTACAGCAAGCAGTCAGGGTGTTGATTGGTGTCCCACCTACATATATGATATCTGATGTTATTACACATTTACAAAAGTTGAGCAGTGACGGAGAGTTCAGTGAAGCTGAACTGATTCACTGATTCGACAAGTCAGTCAGTGGTTAACTTCAAGATCAACAATCAGAGTTTGCACTATCATCCGGAAGATCTCAGGACCCCGAGGGATCACCAGTATTGCGATGTTGTGGACATGATTATAGCTTAAGGAAATATATATATATATAATCAGCACACAAGACGGCTGAATGACTTTTGTTTGGCCTTGATCTCTCACTGGTGCATATATATATATAAGTGCGATGTTTGTGAACGATGAAGTCCGAAAGTCAAACTCAGATGTCATAGTATCACAGGCGATTTGCGCAGCCTCATTATTCACCCAAAATGCCACGGCGACACAGACTAGACAACGGGTAATATCGATGTCCCTTTGGCTGCTTGTGTTAAAAGGCATGGTCCTTCTTGTGAAGGCACTTCGGCTTACTACGTATCTCTCGTCAGCCCACGTTTGACAGTGTGTGTATTTGTGTGCGCGCGTGCGTGCATGTCATTGCGTATGCTTTTATAAATTATATATGAACGAGCACGGGAGAAATAGTATTTGCATGGTTCTTTATCAGTCTGTGTGCCTGCTGCTTCTTTTTACATTTAGTCAAGTTTTGACTAAATGTTTTAACGTAGAGGGGGGAATCGAGACGAGGGTCGTGGTGTATGTGCGTGTGTGTGTGTGTGTGTGTGTGTGTGTGTGTGTCTGTCTGTCTGTGTGTGTGTGTAGAGCGATTCAGACTAAACTACTGGACCGATCTTTATGAAATTTGACATGAGAGTTCCTGGGTATGATATCCCCATACGTTTTTTTCATTTTTTTGATAAATGTCTTTGATGACGTCATATCCGGCTTTTCGTGAAAGTTGAGGCGGCACTGTCACGCCCTCATTTTTCAACCAAATTGGTTGAAATTTTGGTCAAGTAATCTTCGACGAAGCCCGGACTTCGGTATTGCATTTCAGCTTGGTGGCTTAAAAATTAATTAATGACTTTGGTCATTAAAAATCTGAAAATTGTAAAAAAAAAAATTTTTTTTAAAAACGATCCAAATTTACATTCATCTTATTCTCCATCATTTGCTGATTCCAAAAACATATAAATATGTTATATTTGGATTAAAAACACGCTCTGAAAATTAAATATATAAAAATTAATATGAAAATTAAATTTTCGAAATCAATTTAAAAATACTTTCATCTTATTCCTTGTCGGTTCCTGATTCCAAAAACATATAGATATGATATGTTTGGATTAAAAACACGCTCAGAAAGTTAAAACAAAGAGAGGTACAGAAAAGCGTGCTATCCTTCTGAGCGCAACTGCTACCCCGCTCTTCTTGTCAATTTCACTGTCTTTGCCGTGAGCGGGTGACTGACGATGCTACGAGTATGCGGTCTTGCTGCGTTGCATTGCGTTCAGTTTCATTCTGTGAGTTCGACAGCTACTTGACTAAATGTTGTATTTTCGCCTTACGCGACTGTTTCTTTCTGTCTTTCTTTCTTTCTTTCTTTCTTTCTTTGTGCTTTCTTTCTTTCTTTGTGCTTCCTTTTTATATTTAGTCAAGTTTTGACTAAATATTTTAACGTAGAGGGGGGAATCGAGACGAGGGTCGTGGTGTATGTGTGTGTGTGTGTGTGTGTGTCTGTCTGTCTGTCTGTCTGTGTGTGTGTGTAGAGCGATTCAGACCAAACTACTGGACCGATCTTTATGAAATTTTACATGAGAGTTCCTGGGATTGATATCCCCGAACGTTTTTTTCATTTTTTTGATAAATGTCTTTGATGACGTCATATCCGGCTTTTCGTGAAAGTTGAGGCGGCACTGTCACGCCCTCATTTTTCAACCAAATTGGTTGAAATTTTGGTCAAGTAATCTTCGACGAAGCCCGGACTTCGGTATTGCATTTCAGCTTGGTGGCTTAAAAATTAATTAATGACTTTGGTCATTAAAAATTTGAAAATTGTAAAAAAAAATAAAAAATTATAAAATGATCCAAATTTACGTTCATCTTATTTTCCATTATTTTCTGATTCCAAAAACATATAAATATGTTATATTTGGATTAAAAACAAGCTCTGAAAATTAAATATATAAAAATTATTATCAAAATTAAATTGTCGAAATCAATTTAAAAACACTTTCATCTTATTCCTTGTCGGTTCCTGATTCCAAAAACATATAGATATGATATGTTTGGATTAAAAACACGCTCAGAAAGTTAAAACAAAGAGAGGTACAGAAAAGCGTGCTATCCTTCTTAGCGCAACTACTACCCCGCTCTTCTTGTCAATTTCACTGCCTTTGCCATGAGCGGTCGACTGACGATGCTACGAGTATACGGTCTTGCTGAAAAATGGCATTGCGTTCAGTTTCATTCTGTGACTTCGACAGCTACTTGACTAAATGTTGTATTTTCGCCTTACGCGACTTGTTACATTTAGTCAAGTTTTGACTAAATCTTTTAACATAGAAGGGGAATCGAGACGAGGGTGGTGATGTATGTGTTCGTGTTTACGTGTGTGCAGGCGAGTGTGTGCCGGTCAATGGAGGGGGGGGGGGGGGGCTGTGCACGTTCGTACGCGCGCGTGTGTGTGTTTGTGTGCTTGCGTTTTTGCAGGCGTGCATGTGTTTGTCAGTACATCTTTGACAGTGTGTGTGTGTGTGTGTGTGTGTGTGTGTGTGTGTGTGTGTGTGTGTGTGTGTGTGTGTGTGTGTGTGTGTGTGTGTCTGTGTGTGTAATAAAACGGCACATGTTAAAAGCGTATATTTTTATGATGTGGAAAAAAAAATTACTCATCAAGGACCGTCAGTCCAGGAAATAGCTGAAGGTTTACGAAACAAACCACGGGTACAGCTGTTTTATACATAAAATAGGAATAGATTTCCACTAGTCTAACCTAATAATCTTCCAGAAGAGGCCTACCCCCGGCCCCAATTTTGAAACTCCCCCTCCATTTCCCGTTGATCCCCTGGATATGCCACATATTTGGTGGGCATTAAGTTCAACTTATGCACGATTATATCACAAAGTTTCAACTGAGTTTGTAGATCAATCGGTTTGACGTTTGTGCTCTTTTGAAACAAATATCCAAATCCGGTGATGGACTCAACAGTAGGATGTTCAACATTGAGCAGTACCCACTCCCACCCGATTTAAACCTTCCAAACTTGTACCTATATTGGAATATCTGAAGGTTCAAGTATACAAAAACACCTAAGAAGAAATCAATTACGGTCAATTTGGAGGGTTTAAGTTGGGCGAGCCGGTGTGGCTACCGCTCAATATCAAACCTCCTTCTGTTGAGCCGATCCCTGAAATTGGATATTTTCAGTTCGAAAGAGCACACAAACCAGACCGTTTGACCTACAAACGTCACTTTGGGATGTGACCATGCATAACTTAGCTGATATTAGTGTACACCAAATATGATGAAACAAAATCGTTGAACTGATGCAGAAGTTATTAGCATGTGTATGGGTGGCATTTTGTTTTGGTCACTTAATTACTGACTTACTTAGGCCCTTTGCCCCCAGCGGAGCATAGGCCATTGACGACGTTTCTCCATCGCACTCTGCTCTGGGCTGTTCTTTCCGCTTCAGTCTGTCCAGCTGTTGCCCTGCCTCTTGCCTCTGTGTCACGCCTCCAGCTGTTTCTTGGGCCTTCTCCTCTTTCTTGTCCCCTGCGGTGTCCACGTGAGAGAGCGTGGCGGGTGATGTTTGGGTCACCCTGTACAATATGCATGAGTTAAGACCATCCCTCAACTTGGACACCATGCAGTACAGCAAAAATCAACATCCTGACTGACTTTTTCCTGTTAAACTTGGGAATTGTTTGACGAATTATCTTAACAAATCAACACAGGTGTCAGTTAAAAAAGAGTACATTCATGAAAAAAATCCCGCTCTGATTGTTAATTTCTGGAGTATGTCCAAGTGGCGGAATGGTCTTATTCCATCCCTGTCAGTGAAGGCCTCGCCCGAAGATGGTGAGACGAAACGTTTTATCTGTGCCTTTATTCTAATGAAGCTGGGAGAAAAGAACCTGTAAACGTTTGCATCTTCTGATGTATATAATCATTACCAACATTGGCATGCATAACTCGTCTAAAGTCGTCCATGTTTATGTTGTGGGGCGTTTCAAGGCGTTTCGCAGATGTTTCACTATGAAATTGTACGTGACTTTTACATTTGTCTCATTTTAATTTTCAGTGGCGACTTGGCGTTTGATTTGATTGGCTACACGTTCATCTTAGCTACCAACCTGTGTTCCTCTGCTAGCGGAGTTTTTACCAAGCAAAAACTGAACGCTAAGGTAATGTCACCGCAACCTATCACAAACATTGAGTTAGCTCTCAAGGGAAATAACTATAGTAGGTGTTGGGCGCAAAGTAAGAATCCGGGGCAGAGTTGGAATAATCGGGATTTCCCGACACCTCATTTGATTTCCAACAAAGCGCCGCATTTCGGGAAACGAGCTGCCTCGTTCTAGAAATGGCAACCCTTCGACTGGCACACAAAAATATACCCTTTTCACAGGTCATGGATAAGGTATATGAAAAAGCAAGGTCTTATACAGGGGAAGTCTTGAATTGGGGGTGTGGGGGAACACTGTGTAACAACTCTCTCAGTGACACTCAGCGCATGCAGCTAGCCTAGTTGCTGCTGTCTCGATCTATTTTGAACACAATGATTTTTTTTCCTCAGAGTAGAGTGTTAGTTTGTTACAACAGGCTGAAATCGTCTTTAATTTGAATCAACATTTTGCAACAATCATTCACATCAATATAGCGCACAGACTGACTTGCACATTACGTTTCAAGAGCCTAGATTACCATGCAGTGACAAGAGCCTACTCAGTAAAGGGACGTAATGCTGTCTCTGCAGCCCAGAGAGACTGTGTGAGTTTAATATATAATCAGTTAAGACTGAGTAAAAAATTATTACAATCGATAGTTACCAGTGAAAAGTTATATCGGAACACTCTTAATTGTTGTGTTTTTGTTGCACGGTAAAATGTAAGATCTGAAACGTTAAAAATTACGTAAAATTGGTGCGTTTTAGTCGAGTGGGATGGGTCGTTAAACTGTGTCATAGACCTATATTAGATATAGGTCCCTGACTGTGTTGTTACCAAGTTATCAAAAGTGTTTTTGCTTTTTGCAATTCGGTTGGTTTGGTGCGTTATACAATGCATCTGCTTTTTCAAGACTAAGCATTGATCACTTTAAAAACACAAGGATCATCATATAGTCCATCATGACTTGTATCATTTTACATCGCATTCTAAGAAAGAGCAGAATTCTCACTATGCGCGCAGTACATTTCTAGAATCGCGTAGCGCAAACTGTTGGAATTCCTACAATGGCGGCCATTGTTGGAATTCCAACAAAGCGCAGGTCATTTCCGGAAAAGCGCCGATGACGAGATGGGTCGCAACAGTAGGCATTAGAAGTAATCGCACTTTGTAAGTGCGTATTATTTTGGGATGGTGGGGTGCAGATAACTGCAAAGAAGAGACATTAATTTAATCATACAAATCGTGTGAACAGACCTCCGCGTACTCACTCCCCATCCTTGTCCCAGCTCCACTGCTCAGCGGTCAAGCTATCAGACAAGCCAACAACCAACACACCTCAGTTCCAACCATCCCGGCTATAAACCCAACATCAACCAACCACCAATCAATCAATCTACCAACCAAACCAAAACTAACCAATCGATCAATGAATCAATGATTCAATCAATGTCTTTTGTTGTTGCTGCTAAAATGTTATAATCCTTGTGTTTTTCAGACATTAGGGAAGTACGGGTTGATGTTTTACAACAGCCTGTTCATGATGGGGCCACTGTTTTTGTTATCCTACGTCACCGGTGATATACACAAGGTAAAACAAAACACACACACACACAAACCGTTCACAACTGACTGATACAAAACTGACTCGTGCACATCATAATGAGACTCATACTCATCGTTTTATGTGCACCTCTGTATAGTGTGCCTGTGTGTTTGTATGCATGTGTGTATGTGTGTGAGCCGTTTGCTTGCGTGCGTGTGCGTGCGTACGCGCGTTCGTGCACTCAAGTTGATCTTCGAGTGTGCGTTCGAGTGGGTGTGTGCAGTCCCCTTCATAATTGTGAATATTATGTTGCAGTCTATAGAATACGAGCACTGGAACGACCCATTGTTTCTCGCTCAATTCGTGATGGCGTGTGTGGCAGGCTTTATGATCAACTATGCTACCATGCTATGTACGCAGTACAACTCAGCCCTTACCACCAGCATCGTTGGCGTTTTAAAAGTAAGTCATTTTAGAATCAAGTACTGAGAGGATGACAGTCACTTGTTAAACTGAGCAATGCGTCTTATTGTTTGAGGTACCAAGAGATCGGCCCTGCGTAACTCTCGTTTGGTTTAAACAACATTTGACAATACCGAAATATACCCCCCGCGGGTTAGGGGGAGTCCCATATTGGTTGGGACGAGAAAGAATTTACCCGATGCTAACCAGCATGTCGATCGTAAGAGGCGACTAACAGGTTCTGTTTCTCCTTTTACCGTTGTTAAAGTGTTTCTTGTATAGAATATAGTCAATGTTTGTAAAGATTTTAGTCAATGTCACGAAGTGGTTTGCATGTGAATTTATTATGCGTGTTCTGCCCTTTTGCACTGTCTCTACCCTTTCACACCAAACACTTCAAAAACAGAATTTGGGAGGATGCAGGCTCATTATTTCCTCAACCAAAACATACTTCTTCACTTTAAATACATCAATACGAACAACTTTTCAACACACAGGTCGCACAATCTTCCAGCTTTCACTCAAGGCATGTAAATACATATTATAACAATTCTTTCTCAAGTATAGATTAACGCACACAAGAAGGTACCAACAGACACTCACGAGTTCGTATCACGGCTCACTGCATGTCGCCAGTTCACTTACTTGTCCCGCTGAATCGTCGTAGAATAATGAAATCGGATGCCAACACACAGAGATGCTAACACACACCTTTCGCTGAAGATGCCAACACACCCCTTCCACTGAAGATGCCAACACGCACCTTTCACTGAAGATGCCAACACATCTCACGGACGATGCCCGCACACACCTTCCAGGTTTCTCCCCGAGACCCCCTTCCGCCCGTAGCGGAAACAACCGTCGTCAGCTACGACCGGTCTCGATGAAGACTCCACTCGTCTAGTCATCTGCGCCGAGGTGGTCCCTTGCTTCCACCGTCGTCTAGCGCTTCTCTCGTGTAAGGTCCCTCCCTTATACGCCATGGAAATCCCTCATGGAAACTCCTAAAGAATTTAACCAAGTCTTAATACAACATTCTCTAAAACCATCTCTTCTTCCAAACGTTCATGTACCACCATACATTCTCGTTCATTCCACGTTCACATTCCGTCCACATTCAATATCCAAACTAACACTTAATCAATGAATAACACTCCCCATACAAAGCATGACCGTCTTAAACATAACATAAATGCGTAGCAATTATGTTCAAGAAATTCCCCGTGAAAAACCGTGAAACAATTACATCAAGAATTCTCCCAACGCTTCACACTAAGATTTGGTGCACTTTATACACACTAACCTTTACGCTCCAGCTATGTATTCCAACGTCCATAATATACAACATAGTAAATCATTTACCTTAAGAGACCCGTCTCTTGAAAGAGTACTTGTTCCCAGAACAAGTCTGACACACGCTGAACAACCTTCCCGGTTGGAAATCTCACACGCTGTGACGTTATTTACCTCAGACCAGCTACATGTCTCAAACACAACTCACATTAAGCTAAGCCAGTTTTGCGTGCAACACCCGAAACACGTGAATAACGCCAGTCCGGTCAGCTACCCTCGCCTGTACAACATTTAGGGAGGTTAAAAACACGACGTGGTTTCACCTCACAAATATGCTACTCACATCTTTGTGACATCCCCCTTCCCGGGGAAAAAAGAAAATTCTTGAGTTTTCTTTTGATCAAAACAACCTTCTTTTTCCACACATCCCATAAACCTGTGGTATGCTCTGATCTACGAATGACCTGGACAACATGTCTGTCAACGTATTCCTGTCTCATGCTATTGGATGAACCTCGAATGCTAATTCTTGCAGTTAAGGACACCACCGCATCACATGTTTTGAAAATGTCTACCATCTTTCCAAACACCTGTGCCATATCATCCTTATGACTATCTGTCAAACCAGGATCAACAACATTATCTCCGCTTGTCTCTTCCTTCCCCTTAGGCAATGTAGGTAACGGCAACGTTTTCCTCTCCTCAGTCAGAGGTAACACTGCAACATTTGCCTCTCCACCTTCACTTGGGAAAACATCATGACTGCCCCAGTCAGATCTCAGTGGAATGTCTTCGCGATACCCACTACTTACTTCCTCAACATCAACAACCTTCTCTGCACAAACTGCATACTTCTCATCCTCTCGTGACACACTCAACACCTCTTTCAATGTCTCATCTTCTCTCAGCAAACTTTTCAGATCCTCCTCGTTAACCGTCAAATCAGGAGTAACCACATTTTTCAATGGCACCGGGAAATCCTGCAGTTTCTTTTTGGCTTTTGCCCTACTCGTACCACACACGACCTTCTCAAGTACCACCTCTTCAGTGATTTTCTTGTGACTTACATCAGCACACAATCCAACACCCTGCGTATTCCCAAGGAACAAATCTACTCTGGGTACCACACCCCGAAGATTACCTATCACTAGGTCAGCGACTGGGTCTGTGAGCACACAACATTTCAACTTTCCCTGAAAATATGGGGTATCGACAACCACTTCCGCCAATGAATACAAATCAATCCGTCCACTAAAACCCTTCACTTTTTGGACCTCTCCCTTTATGTACTGGCTTGGTAAGACCAACGACTTCCTTACCCCAGCTACATTAGCTCCTGTGTCTCTCAGTACTGAAACTTGCTTCCCATTAACGAGACCTTCCGCTAATGGCAACGACCCGAATGCCGCCGAGCTAACCAACACTCCAGCGTCCTGACAATCCGCTACCGACTTCGCTGAATATGCTACCTGAATACATTCTCTAGCGTAATGGCCAAACTGCCCACATCTGTAACATGTGTCCTGATTTTGCTGTTCCGTACCTGTACCTCTAGTACTTCCTTGCTGCCAACCTCTTCTACCCGGCCTACGATCATCTCCTCTGCCTTGAAACCTGGTATTTCTGCTCATACCATCTTGTCTTCTGCCACTATCTCCTTGACCACGATTGTAAGACTGTCCTGTTCCACGATTCTGATTGAACGCTACGTTTCCAGTCCCCAAAGGAGTTACTTGACTCTTTCTGGCCAAAGATTTATTCGGATGGGCTGATTTGTACATCACTGCGCTAGCAATCATGTCTTTTGAATTTTTACAATCACGTTCTTTCAAAAAGACTGCCAAATCAGTGCATACACTGTTAAGAATCTGTTCACACAACACAAAATCAAACAACGCTTCATATGATGTATCTATATCCGACAACCTCAACCAACGGTTGAACAAATGCGTCATCCTTGTTACGTATGTGCCAAAACTTTCATCAGTCTCTGGCTTCGTACTGCGAAATTTCTCCCGAAATCCCTCTCGAGTGCACTGAAACTTCTTCAATAGCTCTTTCTTCAAGTCTTCATACGACAAAGTACCCGTTGAAAACAATGAATGAAACAATGACAAAGCTCCACCCTCCAGATAAGCTGATAAGTATGTAGCCCACTCTGAATCATTCCATTTGTTCGCCTTTGCATGCGTTTCAAATCTGAACAAGAAACTGTCAATGTCATCTTTATCTTCCTTGAACATGGGGAGTTTTGGGTACTGGGGCCTAATGCTGGGACCTGATCTCCCACCTGCATTTCCACCTGTACTTTGCTGCGCTTCTGCTTTCTTAAACTCCAAATCCATTCTCCTCGCTTCAGTATCTGCTTCTAGCCTCTTTGCATCTAATTCCCTATTTGCCTCAATTTGTAATTTCTTTACTTCTGTTTCTTGTCTCTTTGTCTCAGCCTCAACTTCTAATCTTTTTGTCTCAGCCTCAGTTTCTAATCTTTTTGTCTCAGCCTCAACTTTCTTTGCTTCAGCCTCAACTTCTAATCTTTTTGTCTCAGCCTCAACTTTCTTTGCTTCAGCCTCAACTTCTAATCTTTTTGTCTCAGCCTCAGCTGCTACTTTCTTTGCTTCCCTTTCCTGAATTCTCTCTTCTCTATCCATATGATCCTGAGCAAACTTAAACAAAGCTTCTGCCTTTAAGCCATGCTTCTCTCCCAATGCCAAATAATGATCATAAGTGCTACCACCAGTATCACTATGCTCTGCCATCTTTACAATGTCACAATATCAACGTAATCTCAAAGTAATACAATGGATCAAGTAACACAAGTTCACAAAATTGTTTTAAGTATCAAAAAGTTGTATCATACACCAGTTTCTCGCAATACTAAACACACACAAAAGAGTATCATAAAATACTAAACTAAAAGAAATCTTGTGCCTTTTTAAAAACAATCCTCAAATTGTTTACAACTTAACTATTTACACAACCAGTCTCAAATATAAACAACAAACTTAATAGAGTCCAAAAAAAATATAATTTAGAAAATATCAGATTAAACAATCAATAGCAGCTTCAAACACTTGTCAATCAATGTCAAACTTAAACTAACAACTTTAGAACACCACCAACAAAACAAATAAACAAATATTAACCAGAAATATCAAAGTTTCTCAAACCCAAGTAACACACTGAAAAATGCAATTCCACACACCACTAACCAGCGTCAGATCCTTTAAGGAAAATCAATCGCCAGAGCAAAACCAAAACAAAATTTAAATGTTCACAACAACAACAACAACAACAAATTTACCCAACAATTTTTCCAAGTACAAATGTTTACAAATTACTACTAACCAAAAAATATAAATTTAAAAAAAAATAAACAAAAAACTTTCCCCAAACCAACAACTAAATATCAAACACTAGTATAGGGGAGATAATCACCCTATTACTAATCCAACTACAAATAGGAACAACAATAACAATAATAAACAAAAACACTTTTCAAGCCAGCGTACACAACTATAAAAAAATTATCAGAGTCCAAACAAAAAAATACAAAATTTCAGAATTTACAAAAAAAAATGGCACACCCTACACTATTTTATTTAAAATAAGCCTGCACCTCAACGACAACAATCACACACAACAATCAATCCAAGATAGAATCTAAGAAAAATAGTTTTTAAAAAAAACTTATAGGAAAGGGAGCTAGAATTTAGATAGAAAGATAGATGATAAATACACAGAACAGGAAGCAAACAGAAACTAAGGCCCTCTCTACGTACGAACTATACAACTACGTAGACCCCTAGAGCTGGAGAGGGGGTGTCCAATAACCTACACATAAACAAACACTACAACACGCAAAGTATCAAAGTATGTATAATTAGCTACCCTAAGGCACTTCTTTCTCAATTTCTCAATTTCTCAATCTCTCGAAAGGGAAGGGAAGCAACTACAACAAAAATCTTTTCTTAGAAACAAAAACCTATTTAGGGCTAAATCGGGGTCACCACTGTCACGAAGTGGTTTGCATGTGAATTTATTATGCGTGTTCTGCCCTTTTGCACTGTCTCTACCCTTTCACACCAAACACTTCAAAAACAGAATTTGGGAGGATGCAGGCTCATTATTTCCTCAACCAAAAGGGAATTTATGCAACACATGATGACACAATGTGTACAGTTACTTTTTACCTCGGTCTGCTACAATAGCAGACGACTTTATTCTGTGTTAACCCGGATGTATTCGGGGGTGGGTATTGCAAAGGATGTTGGGTAGTTCTAAAAATAGCCCTCAATCATCCTGCAAAAGTGGACAAAGAAAGCTGAATTTTCGCTGACCCGCCATCCACCCCCTTGTATACTCCACCTTTTTTACAAATGCCAAGGAGCTTGATATCTTGCCAATTTTTGTGTCTTCTGAAATTTGCTTGCCCAGGAGAATTTTTGTTGATACCATGCTAGTCAATTTTTCTTTCTAAGTTTTTTCTGAATGCTCACAGGTGGGCGGTCAACGCCCACACCTTTGATATTGTGTACATAATGATATTTTATTGAGGCTTTATTGATGCATAATATGAGAATCTCTAGTCAGAATGAATGACTGATTTGCTTGATGTAAATATATGAGAAAGTGTGAAAATGAGATGTTATCCCCCTTTTTAGGTCTACTTGGCCAGTTAAATGCTTTGTGGGATTTTTGTGTTTGGTGGTCCCGCTAGCAGGTGAATGTGAGAAGTACGGTTTATATAACCGCGTGAATTTTTGAACCATGTACAGCGGGACCACCTTATATTTTTATAATGTATATATATACAAGTCTGACCTCAGTCGCTGCATGTGAATTTATTATGCGTGTTCTGCCCTTTTGCACTGTCTCTACCCTTTCACACCAAACACTTCAAAAACAGAATTTGGGAGGATGCAGGCTCATTATTTCCTCAACCAAAACATACTTCTTCACTTTAAATACATCAATACGAACAACTTTTCAACACACAGGTCGCACAATCTTCCAGCTTTCACTCAAGGCATGTAAATACATATTATAACAATTCTTTCTCAAGTATAGATTAACGCACACAAGAAGGTACCAACAGACACTCACGAGTTCGTATCACGGCTCACTGCATGTCGCCAGTTCACTTACTTGTCCCGCTGAATCGTCGTAGACTAATGAAATCGGATGCCAACACACAGAGATGCTAACACACACCTTTCGCTGAAGATGCCAACACACACCTTCCACTGAAGATGCCAACACGCACCTTTCACTGAAGACGCCAACACACATCTCACGGACGATGCCCACACACACCTTCCAGGTTTCTCCCCGAGAAACCCTTCCGCCCGTAGCGGAAACAACCGTCGTCAGCTACGACCGGTCTCGATGAAGACTCCACTCGTCTAGTCATCTGCGCAGAGGTGGTCCCTTGCTTCCACCGTCGTCTAGCGCTTCTCTCGTGTAAGGTCCCTCCCTTATACGCCATGGAAATCCCTCATGGAAACTCCTAAAGAATTTAACCAAGTCTTAATACAACATTCTCTAAAACCATCTCTTCTTCCAAACGTTCATGTACCACTCATACATTCTCGTTCATTCCACGTTCACATTCCGTACAGATTCCATATCCAAACTAACACTGAATCAATGAATAACACTCCCCATACAAAGCATGACCGTCTTAAACATAACATAAATGCGTAGCAATTATGTTCAAGAAATTCCCCGTGAAAAACCGTGAAACAATTACATCAAGAATTCTCCCAACGCTTCACACTAAGATTTGGTGCACTTTATACACACTAACCTTTACGCTCCAGCTATGTATTCCAACGTCCATAATATACAACATAGTAAATCATTTACCTTAAGAGACCCGTCTCTTGAAAGAGTACTTGTTCCCAGAACAAGTCTGACACACGCTGAACAACCTTCCCGGTTGGAAATCTCACACGCTGTGACGTTATTTACCTCAGACCAGCTACATGTCTCAAACACAACTCACATTAAGCTAAGCCAGTTTTGCGTGCAACACCCGAAACACGTGAATAACGCCAGTCCGGTCAGCTACCCTCGCCTGTACAACATTTAGGGAGGTTAAAAACACGACGTGGTTTCACCTCACAAATATGCTACTCACATCTTTGTGACAGTCAAGCAGTATGTAAGAAATGTTACGTCCTTTGTACTGGAAACTTGCATTCTCCCAGTAAGGTCATATATTGTACTACGTTGCAAGCCCCTGGAGCAATTTTTTGATTAGTGCTTTTGTGAACAAGAAACAATTGACAAGTGGCTCTATCCCATCTCCTCCCTTTCCCCGTCGCGATATAACCTTGAATGATTGAAAACGACGTTAAACACCAAATAAAGAAAGAAAGAAATACCGAAATATACTTATAAAAGGAACAGCAGAAGTTATAACTTGTAAGAGGTCACATCATCATACCTAACCTTTCACGGAAGGATACGATTGACTCTCTTTTACTCGGTTGTCTAATCAGGCATGGGAAATCCAACATGTGAAATAGTCTGAAATAGACCTTAAATAGCCAAAATAACAAAAGAAAACAAAATTTACATATCAATCTAAAAAAAAAGGGGCGTAATTTCAACCAGAGGTAATACGTTTTACAAAACTTATGTCCATTAGTTCTACCGTCCAAGACGATTTATAATTCATGTATTACTTAAACAAATGAACGTCCCGATTCTCTGCAACCACTATGTCAAATGAATCAATGAAACAAATTTACTCGTTTAGACGACAATTTTCAAAAACAATTTTTTGCAGCAGGCAATCACAATCTTTTGCTGCTGCCTTGTTATAGATTCTTGGCCTGCCTCATAGGACTGGTATTCCTTATTCATTCAAAAATATGGCGCACTTAAACGAATTGTTACTTTTATTTTTTGAGCATGTGGTTTTAAGTCTTGTTTACTTTTTTTCAGAATCTAGTCATAGTCTACGCAGGGATGTTTATAGGCGGTGACTATATCTACTCTACCGTCAACTTTATTGGAATCAATGTCAGGTAAAAGAAAAAAAGCGACAGTAATCTTCTAAAAAGTGTGCTTATTGAATACAAACAGACGGACACGCTCACACACACACAGACAGAGCCATATTCTCTGTGCATAATAGACGATTTTCGGAAATAACTCTGTCAGGTTTCCATGGGTTCTGAAAGTGTGAGTACCATTGCATTTGCGCAGACAAACATTGCCATGTGCTTCCTGTACACATGTTTGAGACACGCTCTCGGCCAGTCACGAGCACAGGAAGCACCCGACAATGTTTGTCTGCGCAAATGCAAGGGAAATCACTCTTTCACAACCCATGCAAATCCGACAGAGTAATTTCCGGAATTCGTCTGTTAACCGATATCCCAACTGACATTAATCAGACTTTAGTAAAACACCTTAAGCTGTGAAACAACTTCCTTTTTTTAATTTTGTTAAAAGCTTGAAAATAAAAGGAGTAGCCTATATATGTATAGTATTGATATATTTTACCATTATAAAAAGTATATCACAAGTCGCGTAAGGCGAAAATACAATATTTAGTCAAGTAGCTGTCGAACTCACAGAACGCAATGCCATTTTTCAGCAAGACCGTATATACTCGTAGCATCGTCGGTCCACCGCTCATGGCAAAGGCAGTGAAATTGACAAGAAGAGCGGGGTAGTAGTTGCGCTAAGAAGGATAGCACGCTTTTCTGTACCTCTCTTTGTTTTAACTTTCTGAGCGTGTTTTTAATCCAAACATATCATATCTATATGTTTTTGGAATCAGGAACCGACAAGGAATAAGATGAAAGTGTTTTTAAATTGATTTGGACAATTTAATTTTGATAATAATTTTTATATATTTAATTTTCAGAGCTTGTTTTTAATCCGAATATAACATATTTATATGTTTTTGGAATCAGCAAATGATGGAAAATAAGATAAACGTAAATTTGGATCGTTTTATAAATTTTTATTTTTTTTTACAATTTTCAGATTTTTAATGACCAAAGTCATCAATTAATTTTTAAGCCACCAAGCTGAAATGCAATACCGAAGTCCGGGCTTCGTCGAAGATTACTTGACCAAAATTTCAACCAATTTGGTTGAAAAATGAGGGCGTGACAGTGCCGCCTCAACTTTCACGAAAAGCCGGATATGACGTCATCAAAGACATTTATCAAAAAAATGAAAAAAACGTTCGGGGATTTCATACCCAGGAACTCTCATGTCAAATTTCATAAAGATCGGTCCAGTAGTTTAGTCTGAATCGCTCTACACACACACACACACACACAGACACACGCACATACACCACGACCCTCGTTTCGATTCCCCCTCGATGTTAAAATATTAAATTTTAGTCAAAACTTGACTAAATATAAAAAAGGAGGAAAATACAATATCATTGAATTGAATGTTTCTGTTTCTAAAAAAAATTTGACAGCTGTGTTATTTTTGTCATTGTGAACATAGTTATGTTTTTAATATAAACAGTATTGTAATAATAAATGAAATGTTTATCTTTAAAATTTGTGCAGTGTGGTTGGTGGACTAATGTATTCCTACGCAACGTTTACATCAAAAGTACCAAAGACACCGGTGATCAGCAATCAGAGCAATGTGTGAAAACTATATATATTTCATCAGTCAGAATGTCGATTTTAGGTATTGTGTTCAAGTGAAGGGAAGGAATGTGCCTACAATATATGAGATTTGATGCTGAAAGGCACCTTTTCTTCTTCTCCGTTTGTGGGCTGAAACTCCCACGTACACTCGTGTTTTAGCACGAGTGGAATTTTACGTGTATGACCGTTTTTACCCCGCCATTTAGGCAGCCATACGCCGCTTTCGGAGGAAGCATGTTGGGTATTTTCGTGTTTCTATAACCCACCGAACTCCGACATGGATTACAGGATCTTTTCCGTGCGCACTTGGTCTTGTGCTTGCTTGCGTGTACACACGAAGGGGGATAAGCCACTAAGCAGGTCTGCACATAAGTTGACCTGGGAGATCGGAAAAATCTCCACACTTAACCCACCAGGCGGCCGCGGCCGGGATTCGAACCCTCGACCTTCCGATTAAGAGGCCGACGTCTTACCACCCCGCCACAACGCCCGTCGAAAGGCACCATAATGCTCAAGACAATGAATCTCCAGTGAGGAATGAATGCTGTATTATTATGAATGGGCCTGCGCAAGTGCATATGCCAGAAAGAGAGCAGTGTGTGTGCGTGAGAGTTCTGCTGAATAAGTTGATTTGCAAACTTGCATTATCTTGTACATTTGTATCGCACATTGAATGCTCTTGTTGCTGTTATTGTTACTTTGAGGTTTGAAAATATGCAAAACCAATAAAAGAATGTCTAAAAACAATTTCTTCAATATTTTTGTTGTAACAAAAACAGCACTCCCTCTTGTCTCAGACACACACACACACACACTGTAAGAAAAACAAACGCAATACTTCCTTGTACATGCTTGTTTCAATATTACATACATAATACAGTCCAAATAACAACCACAGGCACAATTGATTTCATTCAAAACACTCATGTCAAAAACACTTGCAAACAACTTTCACGCACCTGTGAATCACTGAATATGTTCATGTAAATCAACATACCAACTGCAAAGAACCACTTAAGTTGCATTCCTTATCTTAAATTTCACTCCTTCAAATCCAAAACTCTCTCTCGCTTGACCCAACAAATTCCTCTTGGTTTGTGCTCACAATAAATAACCACCAAATATCCCATTCATTTCAACGTCTAATGGTACAACTACAAGTCGTTGGCTTTGCACATCAGACAGACCAATCAATTCCAATGTTTTACTGTACATAACTTTGTCTATGCAAACAGCTTTCTTCTTCTTCTTCAGTGTTCGACGTATGCAAACAGCAATCGCAGTGCTTCAACTCTTGCAGCTCTGCCAGGCCTTGAAGGCACAGTCCAGCTTTGCCAAATTTGAAAGGCACAGTCCTTCCTGTGATAACAGATTGGCTCTATATCTCACTTCTGCATGGGTGGGACTGAAAAATGTCATGAATACTGAAGAATTTTAAGGGGAGGGGGGGGGGGGGGGGGGGGGGAGTGTCTGGGGGCCCCCAGACGCTGAAGGATTTGTTTAATTAACAAAAACGTCACCACAGACATTACGAATCCGGATTACCGGCATATACCGGAAGAATTCCACCCATGCATCTGTCCAAGCTTTTACGTAAGATAAGAATAACCTTCCACTTAGACACATGCCAAAGATCTACAGCCTGTGTTCTACACAGTGCAGGATTTTTTCAATGACTTAATTTCGAAAGTGACAACTTAATTCAACCAAAAATTCCCACTTTGCACATGAAGCAGCCAAGGCTGTGGATTTTTGATATGTGTCCAAAGACGGGCGCAGTGGCGAGGTGGTAAGACGTCGGCCTCTTAATCGAAAGGTCGAGGGTTCGAATCCCGGCCGCGGCCGCCTGGTGGGTTAAGTGTGGAGATTTTTCCGATCTCTCAGGTCAACTTATGTGCAGACCTGCTAGTGGCTTATCCCCCTTCGTGTGTACACGCAAGCACAAGACCAAGTGCGCACGGAAAAGATCCTGTAATCCATGTCAGAGTTTGGTGGGTTATAGAAACACGAAAATACCCAGCATGCTTCCTCCGAAAGCGGCGTATGGCTGCCAAAATGGCGGGGTAAAAACGGTCATACACGTAAAATTCCACTCGTGCAAAAACACGAACGCAGAAGAAGAAGGTATGTGTCCAAGAGGAAGGATGGTCCTACCCCATGCTACAGCTTGGACAGATCTCTGCTGGTTCACAAGATGGTTTGCATGGAAAAGAAATTGTCTTCTTAAATTCCATTTCTAATGCTTTTTGTTTGTTTGTTTGTTTATTTGTTGCTTAACGTCCAGCCGACTACGCAGAGCCATATCAGGACGAGGAAGGGGGGGATGAAGGGGGCCACTTGTCAAGCGATTCCTGTTTACAAATGCACTAACCCATTACTTGTGTCCCAGCAGGCTTTAGTAAAACTAAATTAATACCTACTGGAAGATTACCAGTTTCCAGTATGTTAAAATAGGCTTAACCTATCTACTGCTGGACTTACATCAGAACACTAACAGATTAAACTATACATGAATCGCGAGACAAGCGGCAAGAGAAGAGATTTTTGGAAAAAATACAGGTGAATGAGCAAGAAGGCAGAAAAAAGAAAAGAATTCATGAAGAAAAAGAGAGCATGACAGGAAAGAGGAACCAAAAATCTACCTAACAGCAAACTAGAAAGCTCCTGCGGTTCCAAAAACAGGAGGGGCCTTTAATTTCATAACCGCAGTGCCCCACTGCGGGAATTTCTAATGCAGAAGAACCAACATGAACTCATGCCAACACAATTACACACTCCACAGGATGGATAAATGGAACATGAACTAGAATGACACAACTATTCTGACTCATAACTGTATCAGGATATCACTCTTAAGTTATACTCCCAGTCTCATACCTATCTCTTAACATAAGATTAAGAGAAATATCTTTTGTACCCAGAAGTTTTTAAAGAAATAAAAAGTAAAGCAAAATGTTTTATTTAAATTTTTTTTTCTTTACAAATATGCTGATCCCTGGAAACTGTTATTTTGGACAGTTTTTCTCCAAAGGTGTTTGAATTTTTTTGCTGTGCATTTCAATGGATAGTGGAAAATCCATGAAAGGTATCATCCTTCCAGTGCACATGAGCAAGCTCAACGCCTCAGATCTGTGTCAAGGCTTTCATGGAACACAAGCATCCTTTCACTTGAATACAAACTAAAAATCAAAAGTGAGGCTGCATTCTGTGCAGAGTGGGATTTAATTTAGATTCATATAACATAGTTGTCTCTTAATTCAATAAAAATAAAAATTAAAAAAAACCTCTGTTGGGCTGGTGATTTTGCCATGTGTTTAATTAACACAGGGCTAACACACACAAAAAAGTGAAAAACCTGCAAGGTCCACGGCGGTCCACGGCGGCGCCCCCCAGAAGATGAGGCTTTTTTATTTTATTATCTTGTACGGACAAAGAACAAAGTTTTACTTTAAGAAACCGGATTTTGCGGTTTAAAAAAAACTGGATTTCCGGCGAGAACTGGAAAGGTGTTAGCCCTGTTAACTTGAAAGATGCTCATAACCCACGTAAAAGCCTGGACAGATCAGTGGCGGTGAATATGATCTTTTGCGTGAAAGGACTGTACCTTGAAATTGGCAGAATGCTGCATGCATTGTCATAGGCTGTGTAACCTAATCAAGCAACACCATGCAATGTGCTGAAGGGATTGGATCCACATAACTCGGATGTGTTGTGTACCTTAGCATTTCTTGACCAGTCATGCTCAGTACAGAATGGACAATTCACAAAATACATACAGGAACTTAAAAGGTAACAGTCCAAATATGAGATGATAATGGTATGAATGGCGTTATATAACAAAGTATACGAAGGGGGATACATTGACGACGGTAGCAGCTCAGCTGTAAGCTGGTGAACACAGAAACAAGAAGTAAGTACAGTCGAAGTAAAAGAAAAATAGCCAAGAAATCAACTGTACCATCATTTTATCACCAACGCTAACTACTTCCATGTTCACTGCATTTCCTCTCTCTCTTGCAATGCACCACTTGTGAATTTGTGACCTGAGATTTACACATGAATAAAAAACATTACAAAAAAATCAAATAAATCCCAATATTCTTTTCCAGTCATACTATACCAAGCACTGCTTTTACTACTACTAGTTTTACTTTTAGTTACAAACATTATCCAGGAACATTTACTTGGTATGCATGTAGCTAGCCAGCAGGAAAAAAGCAATACAAAGCCGAATACTAACGATCTCCGTAAGAAAAACAAGTCGCGTAAGGCGAAAATACAACATTTAGTCAAGCTCAGTCGAACTCACAAAATGAAACTGAACGCATTGCATTTTTTCCGCAAGACCGTACACTTGTAGCATTGTCTGTCCACCGCTCGTGGTAAAGGCAGTGAAATTAACAATCCAGAAAAGTGCGGTAGCGGTTGCGCTGAGGAGGATAGCTTGCTTTTTTATCTCTATTCTTTTTAACTCTCTGAACGTGTTTTTAATCCAAACATATCATATCTATATGTTTTTGGAATCAGGGACCGACAAGGAATAAGATGAAATTGTTTTTAAATCGATTTCGGAAATTTAATTTTAATCATAATTTTTATATCTTTAATTTTCAGAGCTTGTTTTTAATCCGAATATCACATATTTATATGTGTTTTGGAATCAGAAAATGATGAAGAATACGATAAACGTAATTTTGAATCGTTTTATAAAAAAATAATTTTAATTACAATTTTCAGATTTTTAATGACCAAAGTCATTAATTAATTTTTAAGCCTCCAAGCTGAAATGCAATACCAAAGTCCGGCCTTCGTCGAAGATTGCTTGGCCAAAATTTCAATCAATTTGATTGAAAAATGAGGGTGTGACAGTGCCGCCTCAACTTTTACAAAATGCCGGATATGACGTCATCAAAGACATTTATTAAAAAAATGAAAAAAAAACCGTCTGGGGATATCATACCCAGGAACTCTCATGAAAAATTTCATAAAGATCGGTCCAGTAGTTTACTCTGAATCGCTCTATACACACACACACACACCACGACCCTCGTCTCGATTCCCCCCTCTACGTTAAAACATTTAGTCAAAACTTGACTAAATGTAAAAAGAAGTATACTCAGTCATACACACTCTGCAAGGGTCACTTAAGTACCTACTGATGTGAGTTATCAGGGAATTTGTCTACTCTTTTTATGATTCTGTTGTAGGTGGGATGCTCCAGAACTGGAGTTGCAACTGATCTGTGACAAATGTCAAAATGGATAAAAATGTCTCCAGGGAAACTGTTGCTGTCCCTACATGTACTAGACATTGTAATATTCCCCATTCCCCAAAGTCTTGAAAGTATAGGAAACCATGTAGAGTTTCAAGCTGTCTGTACATGTTCAGGATTTTCTAATATTTTCCGTTCCACAAAGTCTTGAAATTTCAGGAAATCTGTCAGGACTTGATTCTTCTTCTTTTATTGAATCAAGAATTTCTAAAGAGAAATTTCATCTATACTCCTGTAAAACCGAATAGCTTAATAGCTTTCAGCCGAGTTTCACAGTTCATCTCCAGGACTACAAAAACACCTACACAAAAGTGATCTACAGCGCTCTGACAGTTTTGCAGCCGAGATACACCTATATTGCCGTTCTCCCACATTCTTTTCACAATCAAAGCCATTCGCACAAAACATTGGATGTTGAATACTCTTCACACTTCAATCAGTTTAGTTCTTAAACAACAACTAAATTTTAATTTTTTGTGTAAAACAGGCCTCTTTCTGCATTACTTTTAAATATATTTTACCCCACAGGGAAAAATAACAAGCGTGCACTCAAAACACCAAGAAACAACCACCGATTGCATTCATAAACCGCACACTGGGATAATGCATTGTGTGCCCCTTGTTTTACACTACTATTCATGTGTACGCGACACAGCGCTGACACTTTCTCCTGTGCCTGTGCGCTCAACCATCACTCCATATCCCAGAAACACAAACAATGTCTTCCCATCCTAATGCTCTGATTCTCTGTCAGAAATTCAAGGATGGCAACATAAACTATCTGATCTTTCCCCACTTGAACACTAGATCATGGCTTGCTTACACTTTTCTCTTGCACATCCACAACTCTGTACCTTCAGAGCAAAGGTATCAACTGCAGACAACACACAAGAGAGATGGAAGGGCCTCATATGGAAAAGTGCTGAATAGTGGGATTTTCCTGGCATCAATACAGGAGAAAACTGTATAAGCAGACTATATTTGAAATAATCAATGACAAAAAACACCAAGCAAACAGGGAGGGAGGGTAGGTTAAGGGGTGGGAGGGGGTGGGGGGGGGGGGGGAGGCAACTGAGACATATAGCAGGGAACTTTCTTTATTTGGTGTTTAACGTCGTTTTTAACCACGAAGGTTATATCGCGACGGGGAAAGGGGGGAGATGGGAATATAGCAGGGAAGTAAAATTGAAAATATTGCAGTTCCTAAGACAAACTCAGCCAGACTGGCAACAAAAAGGAGCTTTTAGCAACACCAGTATCTGACATAGGTCATATTTCGTACAAGAAGCAAGTCACCAGAAATAGACAGCTGCCTCACACAACCACTGTATCTGCCTCGTTACTTGTAGTGTCACAACTCATCTATCTTCCCAGCATGAAATGTAAGCAAAGTATACATTTAATCACTGTGTGACATACTAATGTTATTCTACCCCAAACTTCATTTTGCCAGCAAGAGCTCACAACACATGCAATATCTAGACAGTATCCTGATTTAGCCCTGTGTGAGGTTTGCTGTCTTCTTTTACATGGGTGCAACCTGGAATATTCCAAAAACCGGCAAAAGTTGGGGTCCAGCTTTTTTAGTATTTAAAATGCCAAAAAAAACCCTCTCCTGGAACAAAAACATCGGCAGCCGATGAAACCAAAAACCGGCTGCCGGCGTGTAGCCGGCAGAGTTGCACCCATGCTTTTAGTATGCGACGTCACGTCCACGGGGCCAATTCTGGATCATGCCCCAATACTTGCGATCTCACCACAACTGCACAATAAAACGTTTGAATGACTTCTACTCAGATGTTCTATGTCTTACAATGCGTGTTAAGTCTCGAAACCACCCTTCCTAGGTTCATCTGCTATTGCACAAATGATCAATGACTGTACTGACACGGGCTCATTACGATGGTAAGTGAACATGAACTGATGTCTGCAATATTCAACAGCAAGACTGCATAGTCTGTAATGGGATTAACAGTCAGAGCTCTTGGTCTCCTTGATAACAAAGTCAATGCTGAGAATAAGTGCCCATCCAATGGCAATGGGAACAATCTGAGCAAACGAAATGTAAGTACAGGGTGTGTGTGTGTGTGCATATGTGTGGACAGAGAGAAAGAAAGAGACAGGGAGAGAGAGAGAGAGACGAAGGGAAAAAATGACCTAGAATGTAAGGGGTACGGGTACTAATCGGCATCAAATGCCTGCGAGAACGGGGGGAGAGAAAGAAAGAAAGAAAGAAAAAGAGAAGAACACCTTGGAATCAAAGAGGGAAAGGGAACTCTTGCGACAACATTGCATCAAATTCCTACAGATTCGGCGGCAGACTGGCCCCACTTTTCTGACGAGCTGGAAGATAGTTCAGAAGGTTTTAATATCGTGCTGCTTATACTGTCAATGTTTGTGACGCCGGTGATGGGAAAAGTGTCCAACAGCTTGGTACCAGTTGAGGAGGAAGAGGTGGTTGACGAGGAGTTGGGTAAAGACGAGGATGAACTGTCTGCCGGCTGTTCTGCACCACCCCCACCCTCACCAACGTCCACTTTTAACTTTTTAGCCACAGGTTCTGACGCCGCCTCGGAATCTTCGGTGTTACCGTTCAAGTCACTGCCCCGCATACCCACACCTCCCGAGCTATCAAGGGCAGTGTCAGGTTCAAAGGAACGCTTACTGCTACTGGCGCAAGTAGTGGCAGCACTGCTGCCAACCACACACTGATCGGCGCCAACACCAAGAAGCCCATCCCCGGCCCCTCCTGGGGTGTGACGAGCCGATGTTCCAGAGCCTCCGATGGGCTGAAGATCCACTGGTCCTAGGGTGGTGGAGGAAACCTCGTCGAGATCCTGACGTAGATGTGTGATGGAACGTTTGTGATGGTCGCTGTACATCATGGAGTTGATGGGACTAGCTGAGCGGTCGCGGCCCGGCAATGACCCTGGTAACGCTCCACTCTCTTGCTCGTTCAGGAACCGGTCCATGTAGTCACTGTTAGGACAAAAAGGTTATGTAAATAATCACATACCAGCAGAGGCCACACTGCACTCGATTCATGTCAGATGATCTCATGAAACGGAGGGTGGATAATGAAAGCGAATGGTCGGAGAGAAATAGGGGGTAGAAGACAGACGGTCAGATTGGCAGAGCTATCAATCTTTTCTGACAGATCGTTTTTGTAGTGCGAAAGCTACCAAACTGGACAACTCTGATAGTAACTTTTGCCCACAATTATTTGAGTGCCACATAAAGAAAAGTGGCGATTGAGATTGTAACTTGTCCCCAAGAGCTCTCTTTAGGAGGTAAAAAGGCAGTGAGATGTCAAATTGGATACTTTTACCTACAAATATTGTTTGTAACTTGTTAGCAATAGGAACAGCAAAAACAGGGCACAACAATAAAGACACAACACTTACGTGACGCCAGGGTGGAGGGTATACTTCCGCTTCTCGAGACGGTTCTTGTTCGCAAACGCATCATGCCGTGCAGACTTCTTCCACATGTAGTAAAACTGCACTAACTCCCCAACACTTCGGGTTCGAACCTTATACTGCTGAATCTGGTAAAAGTTCTTGCCATAGAGCCTCAGCCCAGTCTCAAAGTTGACGCACTCGTCCTCTGACCAAAGGCTCATGGGGTCTGAAGGAAGGATGACCTGCATTTTGCGACGTCTCAAGGCTTCCTCTGTATTGTGGCCGCACTGAAGAAGGAGGTAGAGGGCCTGTTCGTCATCTTCAACATGGCTGCCGGTTGGGATGGAGGCCACACCTGCCGCGTTGGCCAAGCTTTGTACCTTGACCTCTCGCAGGTAGTTCTCCACTGCAAGCAATACACAAGACAGGTTATTGTTGGTCATAAAATACAGCGGAACCCCCTTTAACAATCTGAGAAAATCAGGTCCTAAAAGGAGGGAGTCTTAACATGGAGGTAAATTTAGAGAGGTTATGAAGAGAACATGTGAAAAAACAGTGTCTTAAAATGGAGGAAGCCTTACATTGGGGGGGTACCACTCAAGTCGTTATTCAGTAAAAGGACTCGGTGTTTCACATCATCTCTTCAAAACATAAGTTCTTTGCGAAAACGACTAATTCTGTTTAAAATGACCTGTTAGTGTGACAAAGCAATGCCCAATTAGGACTGACCAAAACCCCCAAAGGCTTATTCTTTACTGTACACCCCAAACAGAAGAAGTACAACACAATACAGCAAGTTTTCATGAGATCTTATCCCCTGCTATGAGTACGAGTCAACCCCTTTCAAGTTTCACGATCAGGTAGTAAAAGACTGTATGAATAAGTCAACACTCACAATCATTATGTGACGTCATGGCACAACCACATCGGTCACACAAACAGTAAACAACAGCTGCCAGGGATTATGAAAACAAGAAGGGCAAAGCCCATACGACTCACATGCTTTACACATTTTTCCTACCAAAATACATGTGACCTTGACCCAAGGTCAAGGTCATCCAAGGTCATGCAACACAAAGCTGTTAATTCAAGACATAGGAAGTACAATGGTGCTTATTGGCTCTTTCTACCATGAGATATGGTCACTTTTAGTGGTTCACTACCTTATTTTGGTCACATTTTATAAGGGTCAAAGTGACCTTGACCATATGTGACCAAATGTGTCTCATGATGAAAGCATAACATGTGCCCCACATAATTTTTAAGTTTGAAACAGTTATCTTCCATAGTTCAGGGTCAAGGTCACTTCAAAATATGTATACAATCCAACTTTGAAGAGCTCCTGTGACCTTGACCTTGAAGCAAGGTAAACCAAACTGGTATCAAAAGATGGGGCTTACTTTGCCCTATATATCATATATAGGTGAGGTATTGAATCTCAAAAACTTTAGAGAAAATGTGAAAAATGTGAAAAATAGCTGTTTTTTAGGCAACATTTATGGCCCATGCGACCTTGACCTTGAAGCAAGGTCAAGATGCTATGTATGTTTTTTGGGGCCTTGTCATCATACACCATCTTGCCAAATTTGGTACTGATAGACTGAATAGTGTCCAAGAAATATCCAACGTTAAAGTTTTCCGGACGGACGGACGGACGGACGACTCGGGTGAGTACATAGACTCACTTTTGCTTCGCATGTGAGTCAAAAAGGTATATATATTAAAAAAAAGTTGCCAAATTCCTCCTGGGACGGAAATCTGTCTAGGACGGAAGAACTCCCATCCCTGTATTCATAGCAACAAACAAAATTACTGTTACTCCACTCACACTTTTCCCAGTCAATCTTGGAGGGGTTCCACAGGAGCCGGTCTTCGTTTTCATAGGCCGGAGCATCGCCGTAGTGGGAGAAACCTTCAGGGATGGAGGCCTGGTAATCATGCCCCACCTGAATCATCTTCTTGCTCTCCTTGTCCTCCTCTGGCGAGTAGTCCACATCTTCTTCCGAATCGGAGGATGCTTCACTGCCAGGCTGGCTGTTGGCTGAACCAAAGACATAGACATGTTTATAAATATATGTACTGCAGGGATCCAGACACTCTTTCAAACATGAAAGTGAAATACAGTGGAACCCCCCTTTTAAGTATAAGACTCCCTCCCTTTTAAGACCTTGTTTTCTGCTCATAACCTCTGTAAATTTACCCTGAATTTTAATACAGCAGTCCCTCTCATGAACGGACACCCTTGGGCCATAGCAAAACTGTCCATACATTGCAGGTGTCCGGTCACGGGAGGGGTGACCACACCACCCCCTCCCCCATACACTCACACAGACACACAAACAACAGGATTGAGTCTATGCTAATCACTTCTTGTGGCTACTAAACAATAAACTCCTAATACTTCTTTAAACGTTCTGTAAAAATGATTTGTATGAAAAGTGTTGAAAAGAAGAGATAAAATAAATCCTCAAGGCAGTGAACACACTCACCATGCACTGACATACGAAAGCAGCCACACAAACGCAGCACAGAGGAGCGTGTGCAGATGCTTTGCAAGAATAAGTTTGAAACCCAGTTTGAATAAATAGCAGCAGATAGAGCTGCATGTCATAATCATGTAATTTATTTTCATCTTGTCTGGCTTTATTGACTGCATGCCGATCATGTGGCATGGCAGTGACTTTTCACTCTTCAGTCGGAAATACACTGTACATAACACAGCTCCCACTCTCCCTCACTAATGCCTACCCCAAGCCGTGACAACTGATGCTTGGAAATTGTGTGGAAGAGTACACCTCTCTATTTCTCTCCAATGCTCTTCCTGCTGACATGCAGTGACACCGGACACCCCACAGAGTTTAGCCAGCTACCCCCCCCCCCCCCCCCCGCCTCCCTCTCTCTCTCCCTCCCTCCAGCCATGTACTGTTAGTGTTGGGCTGTGGCCAGAGAGGTCAGCTCCAGCTGTTCACTCAGAGCAAAACCAGTTGACTGTGTCGTAACTTTTGACACAGCAAGACAACTGAAGGGTTCACAGATTAGGCAACCGACTCACTGGTCAAGGCTGAGGGGAAACAAGACTGAGTATCTTGTCAATGAAAGAGGTTACACACAGACACACGATGCTGAGAACTGTGGCCGGTTTTTCACTCTCTTTCGCTCAGGACCTTCATCGACTGTGGTTTCTGTTGTTTACGTCCAACAGACAAGAATAAAGAGCACAGTGCAGTTTCATGTTGGCATCTTCGCATGTACTCCACTCCTGACCAAAACTACCCCCCCCCCCCCCCCCCCCCTCCTGATGGGTACAGGTGCACTCAAGTTACCAGTGACTGTCGTCACGCCATTGCGGCTGTGATCTTTGCACGAAGAGCCGGACTGCTCTGTTATCGATTTTGTTGTGGTGAAAATGTGACGATGGTCTGTCCGTACATTGGAGGTATGACCTGCTGTTGGGACCGAAAATGAGTGTCCGTGTCCACGTTTTGCAGGTGTCCGTTTAAGGGGGGAAATATAGAAGGAAAACACTCCGTGCCGAGCAAATGTGTCCGTACATGTCAGGTGTCCGCTCACGCCGGGGGCCGTACATTGCAGGGACTGCTGTACTACCACTTTTTTAAGAACCAATTTTCCAAGATTTTTGGAAGTCTTAAAATTTAACTTCGGAAAAGGGGGGTTCCACTGTACACACTCATATACGAGCTCCACACCAACATCACACACTGCAAAAAAAAAAATCCCCCATCTTTTGACTGTATACTGAGGCTATGAGACTATCGCCATCTTATTGACATATGTTGTAGGAAAAAGTTTTTGTTTTCAACTTTAGCTTCACCAAGTAGCACCAATGTTGTTCCCAGACACCGGACAATATGTGGTTGGACCGGGATTAAACAATGTTTAGGTCCAAATATTTTGGATGGTCGACCAGCCAGGGGCAGACTAACGCGCCAGCTAACACAAAATTGTGTTATCAGTGAAATCTAAGAACACTGTATCCTTTTAAAACTGTCACCGCCCGTGAAATTGCCTCTTGAACACATTTTATCCACTGTAGGATAACTACTGTCAAGTAAAGTTCAGCTTCACCAAAGCAGTGTTGTTCTCAGTCTACGGTCACTGATTTATAATTTGTTTTATTCGACACATTGGTCTGACTGACGGTGACCCCTGGACGATCAACCGTATGATTGCGCTGTGGCACAGGTCTTCTGACCATCAATTTTCATACCAAGCGGACACGGCCAGGACATTTGGACCTATACAGTATACATATTTTTAATCCATGTCTAACTGACCTTTTGTCCTCCCACGCTGGAAAAATGTAACTGTATATACAGTGGAACCCCCCTTTTAAGACTCCCTCCTTTTTAAGACCTTGTTTTATCAGACTTTCTGTTTATAACCTGTGTAAAATTCTCCCATTTTGGACCTGATTTTCTCAGATTATTCGAGGTTTTAACAGGGGGGGGGGGGGGGGGGGTTCCAATGTATCTGAATGTAATTTTTAAGACTTTCCTATCTACATTAGTTTGTACGTACATCTCAAAAGACGTGCAGTGCCAGTTGAGGCAACTGTATGCAGAAGGTCATTAATGGTTGTCTCTCTGTCATCGGCTGGACTGTTGCTGCTCAGCAAGTCGCGGGCAATGATTTCCTTATCCAAGGTCAGATCCTGGTTCTCCAGAATCTCTGACTCACTGCTGGAGCGAGACGTGTCCTGATCCTCGTCGGCCGACCCAGCACTCATTCCGGAACGATCAGCATCCCCTCCATCTCCTTCCCTGTCTGTGCTTTGGCTCGGTCCCCCGCCACTTCCCTCTGCACCTTCATTGGCGCTATTCTGGACTCTGTACATAGCTAAGAGGGCTTCCATAGGCATCTCACCTTCCTGTATTAGAAACATAACAGAGCTAAAATGTGTTATGTTGATTGCATAACCACTTTTTTCAAACCAAATGTTTGGCCATTCTTTGTCTTCAAGTAAAATGAGTCGGAGGTAATCATGTCAGAAACAGGAGTTAATAGGTATACCAAAAAGATACACGACTGCTTTAGGAAGGGTTTTGTTTCTGTTCAGCCGAATGTTAGCACTAGCAGTCTCATCTTCATGGTTCAATCTTTGGTGCATTACAACTAGTGCTTTGTATGTACCGTAATTTCTTAAAATGCTGAATTTTACGGTCAAATGCTTTTTATGTTTGCAAAGTATCCAGACAACTGCTTTTTGGCGGTGAACATAAGATGAGAATGTTTTGTTATTCTATCAATATCATTTATCTTCACCTTTGTCAAATCATCCAGTTCATTGCTGCAGCTGTTATCACTCAGGTTTTCTTCCTCCTCGAGTGTCCGCTCATCATCAAAATCATTGATCAGCTGCTCTGCACTTGGGTCAAAGTCACGGTCGGTATCTGAAACAGCCAGGCAAACTCTATGAGGAGGACTAAGAGCTTGCGAAGTCACCAGTTATGAGATTATACATATTTACTCTTACGTGTGAATTTCTTTCCAACTCATTCACAGGGGGATCGGTGTATTCCTTTAAAACTTCTCATTAACAAAGTGTACAATAACTGACAAAGTGACAACTGACATACTCTGAAAATCAAAAATATTAGTGATTATTACAGTTGATCAACATTTCTGACTGAGGTTTTAGATCTAAAGCTAATAGAGAAAAGAGCAACAAGAAGATAACGACAAGCAAAGCTGAGCTGTCTAGCACTAATCAGCTGTCCAATGAAACGGATATTATTAACAGCTATTGTGCTTTCAGCGTAGCAATAGGGCCCGATATTTAGACGAGACAAGTATAATGCCGACGAGTCGAAGACGAGTCGCATGATTATACTTGTTCGAGTCTAAATATCGGACCCTATTGCTACGCTGAAAACATAATAGCGTTTAAATAGCTATTCTGACATTAAATTCTGTGTTAAAATCATGTTTTTGTCAGCAACAAGTACCAGAATGGTCCATGTCGTTGAGTGCAGACGACGGTTCCCTTTCCGCATGAAGCCACGGAAATAACTGAACATTGAAAAACCCACAGAGAGAAAACTCGAGATAACCGGATGTTTAGCATTACGTCAATATGCTAGGAGTAGGAATCATATGACGTCATGACGTATCATGCTTGTCTACGTAGATTGTATATTCGAAAGTCAGACTTCTGTTGGGAATTCGCGTGGTGAAGACTGCGGTAAATCTGTAGATGATAAGAGAACAAGGATTGTCTCAGAAGAAACGACTAAATGTTTCAGACCGGTAACTTCATTTCAACATTGCACTATACAATGGACGTTCTATGTGACAGGAGAGTTTGCTGATTTTGTGTGAAACATTGGAGAGATCGTCTGCTAGAATCAGAGATAGGTCGCTTCAGATTGCAGCTTCTGGAAATTTGCAAGGTTTGTTGCCTGTTAAAGAACTGGATTTTACATGTAATGTATGTCATGTACAGTAAGCAACAACAAAAACACACACAAAGCAAATGGCATCGTCTGTCGACTTGTCACATAAACAAACCTGGCGAGGTATGCGTGTACTTTATACACGTGGAAGAAACCAGAACCATGCGTCTTTGTTATTGCCGATATCGTTTGGATATGCAGCAAAAAATTACCAACTTCCGTAGCGTTATGCTTTGATGATCGAAAAAGGGATGTGTGAGACCATCCAATCACTGCCCCCGAATTCCCCCACGTGTCCATCAGAATAGCTATATACAGTCCTACTAAGTTGTGTACATGTATGTCACTTTCAGTTTCACTATCACTTTGGCATATACAGTCCTACTAAGTTGTGTACATGTATGTCACTTTCAGTTTCACTATCACTTTGGCATCAAATTTAAATGATCCTTGTAGTTATTTTGCCACCCAAAATAAATGACAAAAACTGCCAAACCGTGTGCACCCTGTTCCTTAAGAATTGGTGAGCTATCATTCACTACTCACTGCAATGCCTTTACATTACAAAACACCACTCAAAGTGAAACACGACCGCATGAGCGGATGTTTTGGTCTCGGTACTTTGACCTATATTGGTCGTGACACGAAAACCTATGAATACAAACTGGAAAACTTTTGGTGACAAAAAATTACCTGGACTGCTCGATTCACTCCCAGCATGCTGAAAAAGAAATACGAAAAATATTAACGCATACCACGATACTAACAAAATTGATCTGCACGTTCATGGCGTTATTTAAAAAAAAAAAAGCCCCGGTCCTGAAAGTAATGGCGCGCGATGCGCAAACCTCAGGATCCATTTCGGGATATTTTCAAGAGACGCAGCCACAAACAGTTAACATAACGAGATTCATAAACACTTGAACAAGCTAGTAAAAACGTTAAAGCTACCCTCTGCCAGATTAGCAAATGCCAGAAAGCCCAAGAAGACACCACTTCGAATAAATGCTCCCAGATTTTTATTCAGGTCAATGTACAAACCTCCGCCATTTTGCTCGGGGGAAATGTTGGGGAATCTCAGTAAATTCCAAATCGAGGCTCCGTGAAAACCCGACCCCCCTCAAGCGTGCTATGTTACATTACATGTGATTGGTTCGAATGCCTTAGATCACAAAATAATCAATCTAAAGCAAGATCAAGTGGATACAATTTGATTGGTTTTTTTTTTAATTGCTTACAGACAAGACCCCAATGCATCTATATTGCCTTCGTCACCCTCGGATTTGACTCTCAACACGCGCTTTTGGGTTACAAATGTTGACGCATGGAACGGAAGGTTCACAAATAGTAACCAATCAGTTTGGATCTCTTATACGGTCCTTGGAATTCCCCTGACAACGCGTTTGGAGGAGATAACTGAGCCTGCTGCTTGTCGTCTGTATTCACGTTGAACAGTGAAGAAAAACACGGACAAGATGTCAACTTCAAAACAAAAGCGATCGTACTTATCTACGAAGTAAGTTTGTTTTATAGTATATATTGTAATTGCTTTATTTCCATGCCCTTAGATCTACTCTTGCAGAACTGCTCTGTTTATTAGGCTGCCGTTTATTACTATCTACACAAACTGTATGGTAGACTACAGTACAACAAAATGGAGCTTGGGAATAAGAAATTAAAACAAGTCGCGTAAGGCGAAATTACTACATTTAGTCAAGCTGTGGAACTCACAGAATGAAACTGAACGCACTGCATTTTTTCACAATGACCGTAATCCGCCGCTCGTGCAAAAGGCAGTGAAATTAACGAGCCTGTTTAGCGCGGGGGTGGTTGCGCTGTGCTGCATAATATAGTAGACCTGTATGTTACAAAAAAATTCAAAATTTTCATTTAACATTTTGATCTATATCACTTGAAAGAGCAGAAAATCAGCATTCCAATGGTATATATAACTGAGATTGGATAAGTGCAACCCGAGTTATGAATTTTTAAAGTAATAAAATTCGTAATAGAGGCAAAGAGGATAAATTGAAACCATTTTTGACATGTTTCAGCTCAAATTAACTGTAACTCACACATTTGTTTATCAATATTGTTCAATTTGGTATCAAAAGAAAGGTTCAGAGCTCTATCTAAACAACTATAAAAAATAAAAATAATTTTTTTTAATTTTTTTTTAGTAAGTTAGTATGAAACTGAGAGCAGACGAACTTTACCGACCGCCATGTTGGATGTGAATACAACATGGGTGACAATCCGGGCGCAAAGCGGCGCATCCGTTAAAAGGTACTTCGCATCGCTTTATCGACTTGAAACTTTGGGAAACAGCAGGAAAATGGTCAAACTAACTGTTCAGAGGGGTCTCATAAGAGTTCAAAGGCTATAAATTGGTTTATAAAAGTACCTCTTTTGTGTCTTCTTCGCCCGATATTCTGGCCGGCGAGCTCGACAGTGTTGGACTCGCCATCTTTCTCAATCTTAAAGTCAAGAATGTGCTCTACGTCTTCGACAGGGTGCCCATGTGATGTAAATTTGGACAAGAATAGAAAAGCGGACCCCAAAACTGAGACAGAGTGAGTGATCAGAAAATGGGGGGTCATTTTCAATGACGTCAAAAATTGAGCTGCGCACGCATTTTGTAACATACCTAAATATAGCACGCTTTTCTGTACCTCTCTTCGTTTTAACTTTCTGAGCGTGTTTGTAATCCAAACATATCATATCTATATGTTTTTGGAATCAGGAACCGACAAGGAATACGATGAAATTGTTTTTAAATCGGTTTCAAAAATTTTATTTTAATCATAATTTTTATATTTTTAATTTTCAGAGCTTGATTTTAATCTGAATATAACATATGTATATGTTTTTGGAATCAGAAAATGATAAAGAATAAGATGGATCGTTTTATAAAAAAAAATTTTATTACAATTTTCAGATTTGTAATGACCAAAGTCATTAATTAATTTTTAAGCCTCCAAGCTGAAATGCAATACCAAAGTCCGGCCTTCGTCGAAGATTGCTTGGCCAAAATTTCAATCAATTTGATTAAAAAATGAGGGTGTGGCAGTGCCGCCTCAACTTTTACAAAAAGCCGGATATGACGTCATCAAAGACATTTATCCAAAAAATGAAAAAAATGGTCTGGGGATATCATACCCAGGAACTCTCATGTCAAATTTCATAAAGATCGGTCCAGTAGTTTACTCTGAATCGCTCTACACACACACACACACAGACAGACAGACAGACAGACAGACAGACAGACAGACACACACACACACACACACACACACACACACACACACACACACACACACACACACACACACACACACACACACACACACACACACACATACACCACGACCCTCGACGTCTCGATTCCCCCTCTATGTTAAAACATTTAGTCAAAACTTGACTAAAACAGGATACCGTAATGAACAGAAAAGTTCGGTGTTGTGTGTATGTGTGTGTGTGTGTGTGTCACTGTGTGTGTGTGTGTTTTATAAGTTTCTACTTTGGCACCATCCTGACTCGGATGGTTTCAATTCATCTATCATGCAAATACCATGTATTGTATTTGTAGTTTTAACCTTGTACTCAAAACTCAACTATAGTAGAAATTACAAAGTCCGTATTGAAAAGGGGCCTGTTCTTGATTTGGAAGAAGAAGAACAACACAGGGATCGCGTTTACGCACGATTTTTGCGTATTTGACGCATTTTAAAAGTCGCTGACGCGTTTTTTTCGCCGCGCCGCGTAAGCCATACGCAAAAATATTGTAACTTTTTCTTGTCTTCACGCAGCGCTTTTGCTCTGACTTAATAATCACCCGATCCTGAAACTGACTATAGGGCTCGAGAAGTGACAACACACATGAAATCTGCGCGTCAAAACTAAAGTCCGTTTCTTTTTGCATCGAAGTATCGCAAACGAACGTAACGAGGGTATTACAAGATAATGTCTTGTCGGATAATGAAACAGACATTAGCTGCTCTCCCATCTCGCGCTTCCAAAAGGCGGAAAGTGTGTCTAGTCGTATTAGAGCGGGAAACAAACTCGCAAGGCCCGAAGGTTGGAGACAGCAGGGGTGTTATTCGACAGGCGTGCGCGGAGTTCGACAGGAAAACTCGCCGTATTTAGGTAAGGAGTGTCTTTAAGTCTTTCGTGCGTGTTTTGTTTGTGTCTGTACGTGTTTTCGTAGTACGCAAAAATATTGGTCCGTGACGCGTTTTTTTCGTTTCGTTGCGTATGACTTACGCGTTTTTTAAAAAGCTAGCGCGATCCCTGCAACAGCTTAATATGTACTGTCAATACCATTGCATGGATCCCTATTCCCACACTGTTTTCAAACATTCCTTCTTCAAAAGTATGCCATCCTAACTGCATCATTCATTCAACTGAAGGACAACTCAGAACTCTTACTTTTACCCAACATCAACACACTGTATGTTTGTGCATACATGTACAACATTTGATGGGTATGCATATGATATGCACATTTTCTACACTGACAGCATATATGATATGACTAGAGGAATACCCGGCTTCGCCGGGGTGAATCGCGAGAGAGAGACAGACAGCGTGGCGGTTCACCACAAACACCTTTGAAGGCGAAGTCCTGTCAAACGGGATTGAGAATTTTAGAGCTTATTTCTTAGCCCTATATCATCTGTTGTGGCTTCTCAAATGCCAGGACATACAGACAGACAAAAGCCGCTAGACCCCATCACAAACAGAACTCTATAATCCACAGGTGTTGCCCACATACACACAAACACACACACACACACAGAAGCCGTATATATATATATGTATATGTATATATCTATAAATATATAGAGATAGGTGACAGTGTATTTTTCGCGTGGCTATAAATTGATTCGACCTTTTCACTTTGACAGTAAGAACAACTTACGGGTGCAAGGGAAGCGTTCTGGACAGCGCAGTGACATTTTAAAAATAGTAACGTAGAAACGGGAATATGGATTGAAGCCACACGAAGGAAGGGAGATAAACGCAAAAACACTGGAGAAGATAAGGAAGAGTTACTGGGAATGGTGAAATGAACAGAAAAACCAAAATCGGTTCAGCGCTGCGCGCTGAGAGCACGTGTTGAAATATCTCATCGATGAGGTTGTGTCCGGGGTCTCTCTAAATAAGCCCACCAAATTTGAAGCAGATCCATCGAGAACTTTGGCCGCGCATCGTGCACAGACAGACAGACAGATAGACAGACAGACAGACAGACAGACAGACAGACAGACACAAGTCGTATATATATATATAGAAGGCTATAGCACTGTAGCAGGATGATCAGATTCAGAGAAGCAAAGACTTTCAAAACCTGCTTGACATTGATGAGATGTCATGTTGTCATCAATGACAAATTCATTGACGAGAATGTTTTTATTTGTGTCACTGTGTGTGTGTGGGGGGGGGGGGGGGGGGGTGCATTTGCAAGCAGACCTGTGTATCACAGGGGTCAGATTGTACTAGAATTTATTCAAAATTTTATTTGTTGTGCTGTCCCCAGTCAAAGCATGGCGACCTCCAAACGTGGACCAGGTGCAGGCAAAGGGAATAAGCTTGGGACTCGAGGACCAGGCCAAATGAGCACTCGCAGCAATCTGGCCTCATCTTCCAGCAAGAAAAGTGTCATTGGTGGCATTGCACCCAGCGACAAGTCCAGCAACATTCGTGTACCTGTGCAGGTAAAGTGGAGAAGGAGATCAATTTTGGGGAAGTGAGGGCGGGGGTCATAGGGCCAGGGGGGGGGGGGGGGGGGCGGTGAGGGGGTGGGGTGAGGGGGGGGGGGCGGTGAGGGGGTGGGGCGGTGAGGGGGTGGGTGAGGGGGGGGGGTGGGGGGGTGGGGGGGTGGGGGGGTGGGGGGGTGGGGGGTGGGGTGGGGGGGTGGGGGGGGGGGGTAGGGGGTGGGTGGGGGGGGTGGGTGGGTGGGTGAGGGGGTTAGAAGCCAAAAAAAGTAAAGGTGGGGACCAGATGCATTAAACAAAGCCCAATGTGTGTTATTCATTCACATGAGAATAGCTTTCTGTAAATTGTAATCTGATCTAAGCTGTGTTTGTCTTTTGTGTCAAATATATTGATTCAGTCTGCAGTGTCTTTTAAAGCTGGAGGATTTTTATTTACATGTTTGCTGTTCATAATTTCTGTAGATTATCTAGATTTTGTAAGGCCTGATTTTCCTAGGTTTGTTTGTTAAACACATAAAAGTACTATTTTCTGGAAGAATTGAAAATTCAGACCCAAGGAAGAATGGTTATTCCATGCTGTTGGTGTTGCAAAAAGATGTTCAGGCAGTTTTCATTCCCAAACAATTTCTGTAAGGAATGGGCTCAATGGGAAAGAAAAGACGCAGAATGACTAGTTACATAATACATGCATGAACTTTATATATCTGCAGGTGTTTGACGAAGCAGGTAATGATGTGACACCGCTACCTCTTCTCACCTTAGACCCCAACCAGGTGCGGATCCAGCAGAGCAACGTCCTGGGGGACAGCACAGTTGGAACGGTAAGACTTTTTTGTGTTCACTTTTATCCTCCCTCCTAACCCTGAAGTAAATACTAAATGGAAGTATCTTAATTGCTATGTGACAGCAACATTTCAAGAAATACACAGATGCAGACACTTGCACAGTGCCACACACAGACATAGACATAGGCACAGATACACAGAACACACACAGAGATACACTCAAACACAGACACATACATATATATACACACACACTCACACACATGCAAGAAAAAGTGACGGTTTAATTTAAGTATTTCTAGTGAACGACGAAGAAGAAGAAGAAGAAGATTTAAGTATTTTGTCCAATATGCTTTTTAACAAGGGTACTTTTCGGCCCAATGTAACTTGGTTAATGTTCTTTTTGAGAACTTGAGCACCTCACCCCCTACCTAGTGCCTAAAATAACGTGTATATATATTTTCTGCGCTTTGTGTCAGCACTGTTTGTGTGTGTGTAAATAGTACTGTTGACACGTTTTTATATAGTAGCCTATTGTGCTTTTTGTGCTTAGGCTGTGTATTGGACTGTCACTGTATGCCTGCATTATTAGTTGTCAGTAATTATTACATGTGCTGATTGTTCTCTTTGCCTGCGCGCGTATAGTATGTTGGTTATGTTTGGTCATAGTATGTTTGTTTATGTTTGGTCGTTATTTTTGTCTGTGCGTGTATTGTATGTTTGGTCGTTTTCTTTGCCTGTGCATGTATAGTTTGTTGGTTATGTGTGGTCGGTTTCTTTGCCTGTGCGTGTATAGTATGCTTGGTCGATGTATGTATTGTAAAGCGCGAAGAGTAGACATTTTTCTAGAATAGCGCTATAAAAGTTTGCATTATTATTATTATTATTATTATTATCATTAGGTGTAATTTTGTGATTACCCTGTATTTTTAGGGATTCTAAAGATTTGCATGGATGGACTGAAATTTGGTTGTAAAAAACTAAACTCGTAGATGACATGACAATGCCATGTTGTCAGTGTTTCATTGTTTATTCATTCATCTACGGTAATGCAGTTTTGATGTTTATTTTTCTCACAGCCGACAGACCTATTGTCCCAGATCTCTACATCTTTTATGACCAGCGCTTTTGGTGGGGGTCCTTTTACACGGTAAGTCTTGTTTTGTATTGTATGCCTGTTTTTCTGCTACATATTTGGTTTGGGTACCTCCATACCTTCTTCTTCTTCTGCGTTCGTGGGCTGAAACTCCCACGTACACTCGTGTTTTTTGCACGAGTGGAATTTTACGTGTATGACCGTTTTTTACCCCGCCGTTTAGGCAGCCATACGCCGTTTTCGGAGGAAGCATGCTGGGTATTTTCGTGTTTCTATAATCCACCGAACTCTGACATGGATTACAGGATCTTTTTCGTGCGCACTTGGTCTTGTGCTTGCGTGTACACACGGGGGTGTTCGGACACCGAGGAGAATCTGCACACAAAGTTGACTCTGAGAAATAAATCTCTCGCCGAACGTGGTGACGAACTCACGCTGACAGCGGCCAACTGGATAGGGTACCTCCATACCTGATCTTGCTGTACTCTTTATATGAAATAATAATGATAATAATGCTGATTTATTGATCGCTGGTCCCAAGTAAGTGTAGTAAGAAGAGAGATGAGGAAGCAGTTCAGGTCGGTGGAGAATTTAATGGGGGTGGGAGTAGGGACCAAGAAGTTGTTGGATGGGTGAGTCAGTGGGAATGAACAAAAGAGACAGTAGCAGGGAGGTATTCATATGTAAAAGGGTGTCGAATGGTGTCATACCGTACTTTCGGGACTATAAGGCACAACTGTAATCCTCAACTTTGACTCCTGTGCCATATTGACCGATGTCGCCTTGTGTATGGCTAAAGCTCGTCCTTAATTTAGCACGAAGTCGACTTTGCGCAGCAACGCGAAGTCTTTATACCCAAAACCCGCAGCTACGGCTAAGTACTTTGTACCCTACTTCGCTTCGCAAGTTTTGACATGCAAAGCTACGCTGTAGCTCTGCGACGAAGTTGTTCTTTTTGTCAGAAAAGGGCTTTTTGATTCAAGATGGACGTAGAAATCCCACTCGAAACCGAAATGAAGGAAACCGAAATGAAGGAAACCGAAATGAAGGAAACCGAAATGAAGGATGTGTATATCGGCTTTGGTTGACCCTAAGTGCGTAAACTAACCACCTACCAGTATTATTTCATACTGCCACACTTGACATGCTGAATAAAACTCGAAATCCCAGTGTTCATGCGACATGCCCACGTCGTGTTAACTGGCCAAAATAGAATAAAGAACTTTGTGTTAAAATTAATCTTCGTCAATTGGTGATACAAAAATACTCAAATGGAAGCAAACCTCGCGCTGGTCGAGACTACCAGCAGTCATACATTGACATTCACATTCTGGCTGAAAGGCTGGAGACGCCAATTAGACAAGAAAGGATCAATCTATTCTCTGCAGAGAGCAGAGTGCATTCCCTTGGATTTCGCGAAGCTATGCTGAAAGTAGTTCAATTATAAGGGCGAATTCTCATTCCGGAAGCTTCGTGAAGTGAGCTATGCTAAGTGGACTTGGTCTAATTAAGGACAGGCTTAAAGAAGAGTACAAATATACCCACATTGCTATACAAAGAAACATAACAGAGGTCTCATCTCGCAGGTGGTCTCAGCGGAAGATATTGGTCAGGTAACATACTAACAAGGCCAACCTGCAGTGGCTTTGATGTCAACGCGCATTTTGGAGCAAAATAGACCTTTTTCGTATAACCTTTGCCCCCAGCGTTTCGACCAATCAGATTTTAGGGCACGGCAGCCTCTCTCTGATAACCGGAACTAGGGGGCAATAGGTGCCTGGCCTGAAATACCTCTTTCACTTTCGATGCTCGAAGATTACTTTGCCAGAGGATTACTTTGAGAAATTCTGCAAGAAAACGGATTATCTTGTTCAAAATCATGAACAAAAAGTCAAGGACATGCACGAAGGTATGGTTTGAAACGGCTATTGGTGGTATGTGGACGAAAGACTTGGCGAACTTCCCCTGCATAAGCGAGGGTGCGTATCGCTAGCGCTACGTGTCATTTGTGCTGAGTGTCATTTGTCCTACGTGTCATTTGTGCTACGTGCCGTTATCGCTACGTTGATTAGTGCTACAAATAATTTGTCGATGAGTCGCTATCATTTGTTCATTATCACTACGTGTCGACAGCACTACATCTTTTAGCGCGACGTGTCATTATCGCTACGTGTCAATACCACTACTTACTGACGACTCTCTCTTTCTCATTTTTTCAGTCTCTCGCTCTCACTCGTGGTTTGTGTGTGTATGTCTGTGTATGTATGTGTGTGCGTGTGTGTGCGTGTGTCTGTCTGTTTCAGTGTGTGTGTGTGTGTGTGTGCCTGTGTGTGTGTGTGTGTGTGTGTGTGTGTGTGTGTGTGTGTGTGTGTGTGTGTGTGTGTGTGTGTGTGTGTGTGTGTGGCACGGTGTGTGTATGTGTGTGTGTGTGTGTGACTCTCTATCTCTCTCTCTCTCTGGCCTTAATAATAAACCATTCTGAGTTCTCTCTCTCTCTCTCTCTCTCTCTCTCTCTCTCTCTCTCTCTCTCTCTCTCTCTCTCTCTCTCTCTCTCTCTCTCTCTCTCTCTCTCTCTCTCTCTCTCTCGCTCTCTCTGAAGGAATATTTTGTTGTTCCTTTCAATTTGCCAGAGATTTGTAATTTTCGGAAGAAAGTCTCTGCATGATTTTCAGTTGTTTCTTTCGGATTTTGATCTTTTTAGAAAAAAGGGCTTTGTTTTTGACTAATTGTAAGACAGTGTTATTGCATATATTTGTAAATGAAAATATTGACACAAGGTATAACCGAGGATATTGAAACCTTTTCTTTTCTCCCAAATTCTTTTATGAAATGAGAGGGGGAGAGAGAGAGAGGGGGGGATTGACAGACAGAAAAAGTGCGAGAAAGCGGAAGAGAGAGACAGTTAAAAGGGATGGAGGGTGCTTTTTATTTTATGGTTGGTTGGTTTTAGTTCTTAATGCACTGTTTTTGACAATAGCTTTCATTCGGTAAAAGCCAAATTCAATTACCGCTCGCTCTCTCTCTCTCTCTCTCTCTCTCTCTCTCTCTCTCTCTCTCTCTCTCTCTCTCTCTCTCTCTCTCTCTCTCTCTCTCTCTCTCTCTCTCTCTCTCTCTCTCTTCATTACACACACACACACACACACGCACACACACCGCACACACACACGCACACACAAACGCATACGTACACACGGTATCGTACACACAAACTCACACACAGAAAAACATCCGTGTATGTATATACGGTATCATGCGAGAGAGAGAGGTAGAGAGTGGGGAGGGGGCAATCCAAGATTAAGGGTGGGTACGTACGAAGTCAACGTAGTTGGCATCGCTGATAGCCGTGCCATTGCCAGACACGAAGTGACTCGAGCAGACTTTTCAATGGCACGACAAACCCCTGTCGTCGGATTGCTTGCACCCATCGCGTCCTTCGCTGTTGCGCCTTCGCACTTGCACCCATCGGAAAGCCATACAATGACAAATTCTGTCCACCGTATTTCTCTTTCTTCATTCACTGTTGCACTTGCAGTTGCAAACACAACAGTTTGCCTCGTCGTCTCCGCACTTAACTTTGCACCAAGCCTCGTCGATTTTTCCCTTTGCCCCCTAGTTCGGGTAGATCTGACAATAAACTTCACAGCGCATGCGCCAAAATTTAAGTGAAAAAGGTCTATTATATCTCTGTATATTTCTTTTGACTTGCGGCCAATACACAGGAAGTGCATATTACAGTATGTGGATTTTTCTGATTTTAATGGGGGTTGTGCTTTTACAACGAAGGGCTTTATAGTCCAGAAAATGCAATACATTAATCCTTATGTGTTTGTTGTTTTATATTTTTCAGCTCCGTATTCACCCAGTCTAATGACACAATGGAATCTCTGCAAGATGAAGATCATGCTGTAGCTGATACATCAACATGGGCACGTAAGGTTCATTTTCAGACTAGTGTGTGTGTGTGTGTGTGTGTGTGTGTGTGTGTGTGTGTGTGTGTGTGTGTGTGTGTGTGTTTGTGTGTGCCTGTCTATGTGTGTGTGTTTTGGGTGCATGAATGGTGTGTGTATGTTTGCAAGTGTAAGTGTGTGTGTATACAGAGAGACGGAAAAGAGAGAGCGTGTGTGTGTGTGTGTGTGTGTGTGTGTGTGTGTGCGTGCGTGTGTGTGTGTGTGCGTGCGTGTATGTGTGTGTTCTGCACACATGTATTCAATCTTGCAAATTTGTAATGATTACTGAGGAAACTCAGAGGTTTCTTTAACTTTATAAGAAGAAATCATTTGCATACATTTTTACATGTGTAGCCGTGTGGCGATTTCATGTACTGCTGTCCCTCTCTTATACTCCCTGTCTATTATTTTCCCCTGACCCAAGTTGTGTCTCCCGCTAGGATTATTGTGTTTTGTAGCTAATTGTAGGTGTGTATGGAGGCTGGTTTCTTATTGGTTGATTGTTTGAACGGGTGCGCGCGTGAGTCAGAATAATAGCGTGGGCTAGAAGAGTAGCCGGTGTGATTTTGAAGTGTGAAGACGTGTCAGTGTGCGTATCTTGGATTGTGATGTTTTAGTTGTAGTTGAACGATGTTTGTGTTTCTGTAAAAATCAATGCAAGTACCGTACTTTCTGGGTTACAAGGCGCTACAGCGCATAAGGCGCACCCCCCTCTTTTAAAAAAAAATTGTATTCCAGTCACCCATTGGGCGCAGGGGGCCGATAGGGCGCACCAAAATTAGTAGCTGAAACATGCATTATCACAAGTTGTTTGACTGGTACTCAGACGGTCTCTTTGATTTTTATACACGGATTAGGCGCTTCGTTATACAAGACGCAGGGGTCGAACTCGAGGAAAAAAGTCGCGCCTTATGACCCGGAAAGTACGGTAGTGTAGTTTGGGCCATTATAACTGTATTTTGGCGAAGGAGTGATTCGAGGATTGTTTAGAGAGACTTTGTGTGTGTGTTCAGTTGAACAAACGTTTTAGAGCTGGGTTTATATCAGCGAAGTGACTTTCGACCGGGATCGTAATTCGAGTTCCGACGAGTTGTGTGCGGCTGTATATTGAGGAAGGAACTGTAAGTAGATGTTGTTTCTTTTGGTTATATTGCATTTTGCTTGTCTATAATATGTTTTGATCGTATGAATGATTCTATGGCGTGTACTTATGTATGTGTGTCAGCCATTTTGTTTCCCGCGACAGCTGAGTGTCTTTGTCCACGACGTAGCGTGCCTTGTGACGTCATAGCTAGAGTAACCTCCCCTTAATAACTTGTAGTAGTAGTAGTAGTATGGACCTTGTAATTATCGGCCCTCGTCACGCTTCAATGCGTGCAGACGTGACGTACTCGGAGATCTATTGTGTTGTAAAGGATAATAGGTCCTGTCTCCCAACCGCTCTTTCTACCCCCCCCCGTTCACTTGATATAGTAGGTTTATTGTGGAATGTATGTATGGTTAGGATGCATTGGTATGAATGGTGCGTTTTACTTGTTATGCCATGTACTTATATTATGTTTTCTTTTCTTTTCATGTGTCATCAGTAAAAGTAAAAGTCACGTTATCGCAACCTCTGTCTTGGCGTCTCATTTATGCTTCCTGGCCTATTCTTCCCCCTTCCACTCCACCCTATCACATCTGGCGCTGCGAGCAGGGTTCAGGAAGTGGAGACGCCGTAGTTTAACATCAGAAAGCAGTGTAGGAGGGACTCCGCACATCCAAGATGGTGGTCGACGTGGCTCCACGACCCCATTGGCAGGTATTTCCCCCTCCCAGGCTTCCTGTCTTCACAAGCGGTGATGATGGCTGTCACCTGGACCATTTCACCACCGAGGCACGTCGCGTCATTTCCCACTTCAACATGGCGGCACTTGGAGGGGAGGGAGCAGAGTGGTTGATCCAGTCCCTCGCTGGGGCTGCCAGGAAGGAGGTTAACCTGCACCCCCCTCAGGCGACAGCTACGGCTGACCTAGTCCTGACCATTGTACAGGACACGTTTGGAGACCACACCAGCATTTCTTTGTTGTTTTCGTCATTCTTCATGCGCTACCAGGGACAAGAGGAGGGCCTTCTTTCATACGCCCACAGTTTGCAGTCTCTGCATGTTAAGATTAATTCTGTTGTTCCTGATACATTAACAGATGATGCTCTCCGGGATCATATGGACTGTTTTTGCATCCTCTACGACGAGATCTGCTGCGCTTTTTTGTGCGAAGGCGTGAGGCTGTCACTTTTGCTGCTGTCCGTGCCGAAGCTCTCAGGTGGATGAGGGACGATGTCGATGTGGTGGCTGACCAAGCAACTCCTGTTTTCAAAGAGAGGAGTGCCGGGTTTAGCAAGCTGCAGATCCCAGTCAACGAACTCGCCGTCAGCTCAGCAGAGCTACGCGCTGCCTTGCACCAACACACGCCAGCTGCCTCACGACAACAAAAGCCATCCGCGAAGCCACGTTGTTGGCTTTGTAACCGCCACGGCCATCTACAGAGCAGGTGCCCTACCAAGCGTCATGGAGGTGAACAACCGCTGTCATGGAGACAGCCAAGTGAGAAACGCGTGAGTCATCAGTCAACATCCATCACGCAACCTCTCCGTGAGCAAAGCTGTCAGACAGAGGAACAGCATCGGCTGGCGACAACCCCCGTCCCCGTGCAGCTACACGACGCTCAGCTGATTTCATTTTGGGATTCGTTACTTAATCTTGCCCCTGTACCCCAAGTCCCTGCTACCCCAACGTTCCCCGACCGAGGCACTGTCTACATCGCACGCCCTGTCTTCCCCCAACCCATCCAGCCTCATCCGGTGCAGCCAGCGGCCCCTGCACCTGTTCCTCGGGCTTCCAGTGCCAGTACTGCGAGTCCAAGACCAGCCTCTGGCTAGAGACCCAGAACCTCTGGTCCCTCCTCCAGCTGCTGTGTCTGTGCGCCGCTCACAGCGTATACGGCAGAGATAGTCGTCGTTCTGAGCAGTCATGGGATTAACTTGATTTTATTTATTTTGAACAGTCAGACTTGTGTGAGTAATAAGTGTGCCGCTGTCATGTCCCCGCCATCCGTCTGCAGTGAACAGTCAGGTTAACAATGTGCTGCTGTCATGTGGGCAATGTGAGGTCAAAGGTCTCTTCATTCAAATTTCTCGGCACACTGATCTCTGAAGACCTGAAATGGGACGGGAACACCACGTCCATCATTAAGAAGTGCCAGCAGCGGCTGCACTTCCTGAGACAGTTGCGCAAGTTCCGTATGTCACAGCAAATCATGGCGCAGTTCTATCGCGCAGTCGTTGAGAGCACCCTGTGTTTTTCTATCACGGTCTGGTATGGCAGCACCACTGAGAAAGAGAAACAGCTACTGGAGAGCATTGTGCGGACAGCCTCCAAAATCGCGGGCTGTGACTTCCCTTCCGTTGCCTCTATCTTTGAGTTGCGCTCAGGTCGAAAAGCAGGAAAGATTGTTCGCGACCCCTCCCACCCGGCAAACCACTTCTTCGAGCCTCTTCCATCTGGTAGGCGCTACAGAGCTTTGAAAGCCAGAACTAGTCGCTTTCGCTCTAGCTTCATCCCCCATGCTGTACTGACAACTCCTGTAGTGAAGACGTTGTAATATACTGTAGTTATAGGATTGGGGGGGGGGGGGGGGGGGGGGTTCTTTTGTTACTTAGTCCTTTCACTGCATTCCATTACTGTTCTCATAACTTGTGATAGTGGAAATATGTGCAATGTGGAATGGTCCTTATTTTTTAGGTGCTGGAGTAGTTCTGTGATGGTAGTAGTTTTGTGCAATGCGACTCTAAGTTCAGGTGCTTGAGTGGATCTGTGATAGTCTGTTAATACTGTTGTTTTAAACTGTCTAGATCATGATTATATAATTTTATGTGATGATCTGACTAAATGATAATAATTACATGTACTACTTACTTTTAAATGGATTATAAATTTTAGGTATTGTTCTAGTATTCACTAATGTTGTATTGATATTACTGGCACCCCTTTTAAACTGATATGGTTTTTACGTTTACAAGGCGACGATGTGAATTTGTGATGTAGATATGTGGCTGGTTATGTGTGAGAATGTAAATAATTGTGTGTGTGTGTGTGTGTGTGTGTGTGTGTGTGTGTGTGTGTGTGTGTGTGTGTGTGTGTGTGTGTGTGTGTGTGTGTGTGTGAGTTGTGTCTGTGTGTGCATGACAGTGTAATGTACGTATGTATGCATGCATGGTGATGTGTGTCTGCATATGTGTCTGGTTGGTTTTTATTTTATTTTTACCGTGCCGTGCCAAGATGAAATCCTTTTGCAAAATTGGTGAATAAATATCTTGTATCTTGTATCTTGTATCTTGTCATTTGTGAGACTTTTCGTGTTCTGCTAAGAGACTGTGTGTAAGGTAAAGGTAAAGGTATTCCCATAACCATCTGGTCGTAGGGGAGAGAGATGTTAGAGATCTCCACTTTTCTGGGGGCCAGCTTTTTATGAGGGCGGTGCCCATCTCCTCTCCCTCGCTGCCTTTGCCTTCCCCGGCCCTGAATAGGGTCAGGTACCCATTTCCAGCTGGGTGGACTGGAGAGCGCTCGGAAAAATCGGGTATTTGTATTTGTCCCCGAGTGGGGGACGAACCACGACCTCCAGCGTGAGAGGCAAGCGCTCTAACCACTGCGCCACTCCGCTCTCGGAGACTGTGTGTACACTATAATTATTGATTGCCTGTTGTATTGTGTCTTGTATGAATGGGTTGGGTGACTGTGCGTGTCATCCGTTACTGTTTCTGATTTTATTGGTTGTTTCACTTGGGTGAACTTGTGTTTGTTTTGTGTTTGATTTATAGATGTCATTTTCAGCTAATCCCGAGGCGTTGTACCTGCGAGGACGCAGTTGGTATAGAGCTGGGGGGGATGTAGCCGTGTGGCGATTTCATGTACTGTTGTCCCTCTCTTTTACTCCCTGTCTATTATCTTCCCCTGACCCAAGTTGTGTCTCCCGCTAGGATTATAGTGTTTTGTAGCTAATTGTAGGTGTGTATGGAGGCTGATTTCTTATTGGTTGATCAGTTGTTTGCCGAACGGGTGCGCGCGTGAGTCAGAATAATAGCGTGGGCTAGAAGAGTACCCGGTGTGATTTCGAAGTGTGAAGACGTGTCAGTGTGCGTATCTTGGATTGTGATGTTTTAGTTGTAGTTGAACGATGTTTGTGTTTCTGTAATAATCAATGCAAGTAGTGTAGTTTGGGCCATTATAACTGTATTTTGGCGAAGGAGTGATTCGAGGATTGTTTAGAGAGACTTTGTGTGTGTGTTCAGTTGAACAAACGTTTTAGAGCTGGGTTTATATCAGCGAAGTGACTTTCGACCGGGATCGTAATTCAAGTTCCGACGAGTTGTGTGCGGCTGTATATTGAGGAAGGAACTGCAAGTAGATGTTGTTTCTTTTGGTTATATTGCATTTTGCTTGTCTAAAATATGTTTTGATCGTATGAATGATGCTATGGCGTGTACGTAGGTATGTGTGTCAGCCATTTTGTTTCCCGCGACAGCTGAGTGTCTTTGTTCACGACGTAGCGTGCCTTGTGACGTCATAGCTAGAGTAACCTCCCCTTAGTAACTTGTAGTAGTAGTAGTATGGACCTTGTAATTATCGGCCCTCGTCACGCTTCAATGCGTGCAGACGTGATGTACTCGGAGATCTATTGTGTTGTAAAGGATAATAGGTCCTGTCTCCCAACAGCTCTTTCTACCCCCCCTCCCCCCTCTGTTCACTTGATATAGTATGGGTTTATTGTGGAATGTATGTATGGTTAGGATGCATTGGTATAAATGGTGCGTTTTTACTTGTTATGCCATGTACTTATATTATGTTTTCTTTTCTTTTCATGTGTCATCAGACACTGCTTTCTGGTGTCTGCTTTCTGGTGTACGTTAATTAAAAGTCACGTTATCGCAACCTCTGTCTTGGCATCTCATTTATGCTTCCTGGCCTATTTTCCCCCCTTCCACTCCACCCTATCACACATGTTTTGCTTTTAGAGATCCGTCAGAAACGTGCGGAAGTAACAGAGATTGTGGCAGAGGCTGACCTTGACAAGATTGTTGATTTGACCTTGGTGGAAACGGAAACAATCTGGATGCTGGATATTCCCACTGTGTGTGTGGCCATGGACAGTGAGGAGTCGCAGAGCATCAGGGACAACAACGACAAATATGCTTTGGTATGCAGAAGCTTTCACTTGATGTATTCATGCCTTTCACTGTGTGTGTGTGTGTGTGTGTGTGTGTGTGTGTATGTGTGTGTGTGTGTATGTGTGTGTGTGTGTATGTGTGTGTGTGTGAGTGTGTGTGTGTGCGCACATATGTGTGGTCTGTGTGCATGTGTCCATCCATTTGTGTATGTAATTGTGGGTGCATGCACGTGTGTATATATGTAGGTTTCTGTGTTTCTGTGACTGTCAGTTTGTGTGTCTGCATCTGTTCTATAGATCAGTTGTGTGTATGTGTCTTCAAGTTGACAGTGGTGTGAAGGTTAAAACATTTGTAGATTTCTGAACACACAAGAATTATTTTTCATTTCCTTGTTTCTTTCTTTTATTGCTGTGAATAAATATATACTCTTTATTTATACAATATTTGCATTCTGTTTTTGAGATTTCCAATAAAAAAGATTATCTTTCTGAGGAACATGAGATTTATTTCCCAGGTGCTTGTGAATGAAAACTCGTGAAAATGATGACAATATGATTTCCCCTAGGTTATTGGAATTAAAATATTTCTTTATTTTGCAGCTGTGTAAATCTCGAGCTGGCAATGACCTGTATGCAGAAAGAGGAATGAACACTTTCAACGAAGCACCCAAACTCAAGGCCATTCAGACAAATAAGATTGGATATACTGTAAGTTCTATATGTACCATATAAGATGTTTGATGGGTTGTTGACAGACCAGCTTTTTTGTCGTCTGAGGGGGAGCATATCGTCTTTTGTTTCATATTTATTGACCAAGGCCGAAGGCCGCGGTCAATAAATATGAAACAAAAGTCGATATGCCCCCCGAGGACCGACAAAAAAAGCTGGTCTGGCAACAAACCACCAAACATCGTTTTTGTCATCATTTTGGTAGTGAGAAAATAAGATATTACAATCAACACAGGGAGCCATGCTTTGAAACACGGGTTCCGTGCTGATAACCACACAAGTTCCGTGCGGATAACCACTGGCAATCAAAGCTGGCGTGTGAAAGCAACTTTCTGTTTTTTAGAGTTCATAAAATGTTGGGATGAATATGTCAGGTTTGAGGATGCACAGTTCTGTTTGTTCATCTCGGTATTCCACTCCCTCGGCTTTCAGTTGTGAGTATTAAGCTTAGTAATCGAATGTGGAAGCTACGTTGAGTCAAAGGTCACAGAAGATTTGCGTCGTGCAGCGAAGGAAAGAATCGCGATCTTGTTTCCGACTCAGTACCTCTTTGTTTTTCATTAGACCTGTCAATCTGCTTGCTCGGCTTTGTGAGATGTTTGCATATCTTGTTGCTATTTTCTTTGCTTTTATCATTATTTTTTATTTGTACTTCGTTTATCAACACAACGTCTTGTGCACGGGTCAAATGTGTGTGTCAGGGGTCAATTGGTTTGACTTGAACTTGACGTTCGTGTTTCTCACACAAAGATACACGCACTCCATGACTTTGTAAGAAGACATGACATATCGGTAGGTTTCATTTGTTTGTGACGAATTTATTGAAGTAGTTTTGGTTTTTTGTTTACTTTTGCCAGTTTGCCAGTTGGTTTTTGGAACTTTGCAAAGCAGTGTCTTGTCGTCTGTTTAGGTCTGAGGAAACACCAATGAAAAGAGCCGAAGAATCCTCGAGCGTTTCTATTGGGTTTGCTTTTGATTATCCATGTAATAGGGCTTCCTGCAACTATGGTAACCGGAGATTTATTCCCCGGGGAACATGAGATTTATTTACCAGGTGCTTGTGAATGAAAACTCGTGAAAATGATGACAATTGTTCTTATTGACCGGCTCAATGAGTGAGTCAGTGAATAACTGACTGATCGACTGACTTATTGACTGACAGGCTGCCTGAATGACTTATTGACTGAGTGGGTTACTGACTGATTTGATCGGATGTGTTTTGGCTTTGGGTAGACTGTATGGTAGGCCAGAAGGTCATTTTTGTAATAATAAAATTGCAGAATATTTTGCTTTGTTCGTTTCTACTTCTTATGTTGTATAAATATGTATGTTGAAAACATTTTGCCGTAGAATCCTCTGTTGATCTTTGACTTTGACTGGAAGATTCTTGTATACAGGATACCGGTGTCACATGTACCAACTGGGATATGTACGACACATTCAAAGCAGTGGAAAAGGAAGCCAAAGGTAAGTCACAAATCTCTGTATTGTAATTTGTATTGGTTTTGGGAAGAGGGGGGTGGGAGGATGTAAACTGAATGTGTGTGCTTGTGTGTGTGTGTCTCTGTGTGTGTGTGTGTGTGTGTGTGTGTGTGTGTGTGTGTGTGTGTGTGTGTGTGTCTGTACTGTACTGTGTGTGTGTGTGTGTGTGTGTCTGTACTGTGTGTGTGAGTGTGTGTGTCTGTACTGTGTGTGTGTGTGTGTGTGTGTGTGTGCATGTGCGTGCATGCATGCGTGTGTGTGTGTGTGTGTAACAGTGTGTGTGTGTGTGTGTGTGTGTCTGTACTGTGTGTGCGTGTGTGTGTGTGTGTGTGTGTGTGTCTGTACTGTGTGTGTGAGTGTGTGTGTCTGTACTGTGTGTGTGTGTGCATGTGCGTGCATGCGTGTGTGTGTGTGTGTGTGTGTGTAACAGTGTGTGTGTGTGTGTGTGTGTGTCTGTACTGTGTGTGTGAGTGTGTGTGTCTGTACTGTGTGTGTGTGTGTGTCTGTACTGTGTGTGTGTGTGCATGTGCGTGCATGCATGCGTGTGTGTGTGTGTGTGTGTGTGTGTGTGTGTGTGTGTGTGTGGAGGGTATGCAGGCAATCCAAATCTCCATGATTGTGCAGCTTTCTGCAAAAACTAAAACAAACAAATACAAAACACATTAAAATAAATAAATAATAATACACATGAAAATGATTTCTGCAGAAAATAAAATCAATTTGTGTGTTTACCGCATCATGTGCTCAGAAACTTTAATGTTTTATAGTTTAACTCAGGTGATTGGGACAAAATGGTGTTTTTCTTCAAATGCACAATTTATCTTTCACCAGAGGGGGTTAAATAGA